>NC_048315.1:13113311-13267249 GCF_013100865.1 Trachemys scripta elegans
CAGACCCTGCGCCCCCGGCTGGCGCTTCCCCAGCACAGCTGGAGCCTGGGAGGGGAAGCGCCCAGCCGGGGGCGCAGGGTCTGGAGGCTGCCCAGCAAACCGTGAAGCCAGTAGCACTTGGGCTTCGGGCAGCCCCTCTGCCTCCAGACACTGCGTCCCCGGCCGGGCACTTCCCCTCCCGGGCTCCGGAGGCATGGGGGCTGCCCAAAACCCGTAGCGCTCGGCTCTTAAACGGAGCCGAAGGGTCGGGAGGAGCAGAGCCGCCGTGGCCGGAGGCTCTGCTCCTCCCCTGACTCTGTTTAAGAGCCGAGCTGCCCGAGCGCTACCGGCTTCAGGCAGCCCCTATGCCTCCGGACCCTGCGCCGCCGGAGCCCAGGAGGGGAAGTGCCCATAGCGCTCGGGCAGCTTGGCTCTTAAACAGAGCCGAAGAGTCAGGGGAGGAGCAGAGCCGCCGCGGGAGTGGAAGTGCCCGGCCGGCATTTTCCCAGACATGTTCGGCTTTTTGGCAATTCCCCCCGGACGGGGGTGTGATTGCCGAAAAGCCGGACGTGTCCGGGAAAAACCGGACGTATGGTAACCCTAGCTACCGGGATGAAGGCCAGATAAGCACGGAGCAAACAAATACATCTCTAAATGGCGTGGTTTACACAGCAAATCTGTTACACTAACATTCCTAATTGTATCTGTGCCCTTGTGTGCACTTACTCCAAACCTCTCTCTGCAAACTGACCGTAGCTTTCAGACAACATGTGTGGGAGCGTTCATGTGTACATAGCCTCTTGCAGCTCTGACCCTGATTTTGCAGACCCTTACCAGTCAGTGCAGTAAACCTGGTGATTGTGTTTGCGTGGCCCTTTGTACATCATTGCTAAACAGACATGAACCTACCCAGGAACAGTTCACCTGGGGAGCAGGCTGGCACTACTAAAGAAAGGCCCAATTGTGCAGCCCTGAGAACACTTGATTTTGGTAGGCTCACGTAATGAGGAAAGCCTCTGGGATCAGGCCCATAATTAATCCTCTTCCTTTGTCCTCTTAGTATTTAACCAATTTCTTTCACCTAAAATAAAAGATTGTGCCAGATTCCCAGTTACACAAGGGCTATTTTACACCATGCAGCTACTTCAAGGAAGAGCTCTGGCAGGGTAAAGGGGCCTTAAGTATAAATGAGGCTCAGGCCCAGTATGTATAATTTCCAAAAGCCTTTGTCAGATCAGTCTTTTGACTGCTGCTGCATTTGTCTAGCTATATCCTACATCACTGCTTCCAGCTCAGCGCTTCGGGGGTTCTGGGCTAGTGTATAAGGGATGGTGGATCCGGTGTCAGTCAGAAGGAGGAAGGGCTTTCTGGAACTGGTATCTGAGGCTTTGCTATCAAATTAAAATGACCAGTTAATAGGCTGGCTGGGTAGGGCCACATGGAAGCATCTCCCCCATTCTGCTTACCCGTGTCATATTAAATGTTAAAGATTAGGTAAGTGTTTAAAACAGAGGAAAATTAATACTTCTTTAATGAGCTTTTACTTGCAAGACTTCACCTGTCAAAAAGCTATTCAGAGTCCTGGGTAGTGTTGCATTCTGCATTTAGATGGAGAGAAGAGGAAGTTAAAAATCACGTGTCCTAGCGAGTGCTATAAAACAAAAACAACTTAATGTATAATTTTCATGCTTGAGAAACGCTGACCTGTGCCATTATCTACAGAACTCTAGGTTAAATGAGTCATAGCTTGACAGAGAGAAAGGGATGTGCCAAAACTGCATGCGGCATGGCGTGATTTTCAGAGGGGGTGAGCTCCCACTGAAGGCCCAGCCCCTTTGAATACCAGGCCAAGTAAAATTTTGTATTGGAAAAATATACAGCCAGCACTTTTTGCTATTCCTTTTTCAGGATAAGGCCCCAGAGTGGTAAATGCATACATATGTGCTTAATTCAATTTGTATCAGACATCCCACTGAATTCAAGTCACTTATTCAAGAGCTTCAAGTTAAACACATGTGAACATTTTAGCAGGAGGTTGTATTTTTAAAAACAAATCTTGATTTCTAGATGCACTCTGTCAGGTAGTTTGGGCTGAAAATTTAGTCATTTAACAAAATCTAGCATCAATACATGTTTTCATGATGTGAGAGAGAGAAAAATTAAAGCAGGTTACTTTTTTGTTTTGATTTAATCATTCCCCACATTCTTTTTGCAGCCCAAACATTGCGGCATTGTGTTGGTGTATCAGTGTGTGAAAATAACCAGAAGCCAATCTGAAAGACTCGTCTATTTTAATTGTCTAAGCCAAGAGTAATGTATAAAGTAAATAGCAGTTATAAACCATGAAAACTGACGTAGATATCTGAAAGTATTTATCATCATTAAAAGTATTATTATGGCACAATGTAAGGTGATCGCCAAATCTGGACCATGATTTTTAAACACTGTCACCACTTAATGCTAATAGAGTAAATAATAACACTTACATAATACTTTCCATCTGTGGATCTGAATGCTTTGTAAAGGTGGATAAGTATCATTATCCCTATTTTACTGATGCGAAAACTGAGGCATAAAGTGGGAGATTAGCATTAGGATACACAGCAAATCGTATCTGAGCTGGTGATCAGTTGTCCTGACAGCTCTATGGGCAGGTGTTTGTACAAACAAACCAGATTTGGAACATGATATCCTTTAAAACTTGATATTGTTTTTTCTTTAAATATCTATGCAGTCCATTTCTAAATGTTAGAGTACAACCCACGTTCATGGAAATAGCCTTTATATTGTGGTTACACTTCATGACTAAACAGTTGAATTATTGGGATGTCAGATATAATTGATGCAAATAAACTGATGTCCAATCAACTTGAGCGTGGCTATAAAAAATCACATTTCAGTGAGGAGTAGCTGTGTATTATAGCTTTAGACAATATTGAAATCCCAATAATATGCATTTTTATTGCAGAGTATTTGATCCATCAACGGGCAGTTTAAGGTAGTTACATTTGCCTTGGGTCAAGCTTGCCCCAATTTCTGAGCAGTAATCCAGTCTCTCTAATAGTAGGTCAGCCACATTTTGATGTGGCAGCACTTTATTCTTTTGTCATTTCACACAGTCCTCTGTTTAATGAATTTATAATCAGTGGTTTAGTAGATAAGAGAGTTCTCTTGTTCATAATAATTAAATTGGAAGGCCTGCAGTTTATTTTAGAAAAGAAGCAAAGCTCTCTCATTTTTAGTTCACAGGTAATCTTCCTCCACAGCCATTTGGATTAGAATGATTCATGATTGTTCAGGTCCTTGGAAAGGATCCAAATCTCAAAAGAAGAAACTCTCTCGTGACTGAGTGAGCACCAGACAGCACTCCTTTTTGTGTTTCTCATTCACTGTAATTACAACCAACCTAGCACAAGACATGGTATAAAATCAGTGGTGAAAATTCAGCTCCATTACACCAGTGTGTAAATCCACAGTGAGTTCAGTGGAGTTACTCTGGTTTTACATGTGCAGAACCAAAAGCACAAATTGGCCCGAGTATTTAAGACACTTTTGAAGAGGTTTGGATTTCAAGGTATTTGTCTGAAAGCTGTTGTTATAATTAGCATGCTGAAAACATGCATATTAAAGACTAATTAAGAGGGTGTCATTGGTGTTTCCACTACAGAGAAGTTTATATATAAGCTATTGTGTATAATAGAACTGTTTCCTTTTCAATGGTTGGCTTCTAAGTAATCGCTATTTTCAGGTATTGCTGAAAAATATAACAAGACTGCCCTAATCAACCAGGTATGTTTTAGAGGTATTGTTGGCACTGTTAATTAGCTCAAGTTTTAAGAAGTTGAAAGCTGATGTGCTTTTGTACAGTGTGTTGCTAAGATGATTTTCACTCGTGTGTGTGTGAGAGAGAGAGAATTAATCAACCATCCAAGTACTTGGTAATTCCATTTGCCACTGCGTTCTCTTTGCTTGTAAATGATATCTTTGAAGTTTATTAAAGGAATGAGTCATGTTGTAGCTTCCTAGGAGTTTTCCCCCCTCTGTAATCATACATTTTTCATGCTGCTCAAATCATAATCTGCATAATGAATGAGGGGAAAATATTGCTCTACAAAGCTGTCTCTGTACAGCTGAGCCTTTGAGATATATATTACGTTATTTGGGTGTCTGGTTGCTTTTATATAGGCATGTTTAAAATCTCTTCAAACTTCCAGTGCAGGGTTAAATTAATGTACTTTCCTGTTCAGTACTCCCTCTACGTCTCTTGTGTCTTGCACAGTGCATCTGTTACCTCACTGGTACTGAGCTACAGGACGCTGCTTTAATATCTTTCACTTGGGTAGATTAACAGAGGCAGTCCACCATAGATTAAAAATGTGAAAAACAATTGCTTCCAAAACTTGTATGGTTTCTAATTAATGCAATTCCATTTCTTCTTAAGGATGTTTCCACTATCCTAAGAGTCTCTCCTGCTTGTATGTTTCACTTGCCCCCGTTTCAAGCCTTTGCAATGTAAGGATTTGGCCCTGTTTTTAGTGCTCAGCACCTTCAACTACAGTACCTAGATTTGAAACTCTTTGGGTACATCTACACTACCCGCCGGATCAGCGGGTAGTGATCGATCTATTGGGGATCGATTTATCGCAGCTAGTGTGGACGCGATAAATTGATCCCCGATCGCTCTGTCGTCGACTCCTGTACTCCACCGTGGCGAGAGGCGGAAGCGGAGTTGACGGGGGAGTGGCGGCTGTCGACCCCACACCGTGAGGGCGCAAGGTAAGTCGACTTAAGATACGTCGACTTCAGCTACGCTATTCTCGTAGCTGAAGTTGCGTATCTTAGGTCGATTTCCCCCAGGCCTTTGAGGCAGTGACTGTCTTTTTGTTCTGTCTTTGTTTGGTCAGCTCCTGGTCTATGCGTGTGCTTTAGAGGTGCTACAGCAATGCACACAAAACCGCTGGAGGTTTGAAAGAACAGGTTAGACAAACACCTGTCAGGAATGGTCTACTTATTACGTAGCTCTGCCTTGAGTGCAGGAGACTAGACTAGATGCCCTTTTTAGGTCCCTTCTGATCCTACACGTCGATGATTCTATAATAAACATTAATAACACCTGCAGGACTGGGTCTCGAGAATGTAATGCTGGAAAGGATCAGGGCTCCGTAAACATTTGGTGGAGATGCAAATGCTGATTAAAAGAAACCCAAGTTTCTTCCCATTGGAAAACATAAGTTTCAAAACATAATCCTCCATAGAATTGCATGTGCTCTGTTTTTAAAGGCACATATCTGATAGCATTTTGGGACCAAATAAAACATCCACAATCATGTAGCAAAGATAATAAAATGGCCAGTGGGAATGTGGGGACAAAGCGGCCAACTTTTATCAGAGCTTTCAACATTTGCTAAATGTTAATTTGCTAAAAGATAGTGATGTCAGAATAATCTCAGCAGTGTATCCTGCTACAGTAAGTTCTTACGAAAGATTGGTATGTGTATGTGTTTGTGCACACGTGTGTATAATGTATGGTACAGATTCAGCTCTGAGAAATATAACATAGTATCAGTCTTTATGTCAAGGGGAGTCAGCCCATCTCAGTCCACCTGCAAGTAATTAACTGCCTAGGTGGCTGATTGACAGCTAGTTGGCTAATAAGCACCTGGACTGGACCTAAAGACTACCAGAGCTCAATTAGGGGAGAAAGCTCCTAGAGAGAGGCAAGAGGGCACCTCTTGCCCTCACGCTCTCATTGGCCATTTTATCTTTGCTACTTGATTGGGGATGTTTTATTTGGTCACAAAATCCCACGTAGTCACAGGAGGTCCAATCTGCAGGAAGCTGCATGTTGCTAGGAAAAGAGCTGTAGTCAACAGGAAGGAAGGCCTTGCAGAGGTCCTGGCTTCAGGAAAGGAATCCAATTGAGAATACCTCATGGATAAAGGACCTGGCCTTGAGGACAGTTAAACTCAAGTGGGACTCAAGTGCTAAACCGTGTGGTTGAAGGTCTCTTTCTTGTGTGTTCTGTTGAACTTTTCATTAATAAATGAGACCTTAAAAGTGTGGTGGTGTTTGATGCATAAAAGCCTGATAGAGCTTATTAATGACCCAAATGGGGAAATTAAGGCAGGGCATACCCACAGAGATGCACTTGGCCATAAGGGGTGTGCATGGATGGTACAGAGCCATAACATGATGTAATTAGCTGAATTCACAGCAGATGCTTGGGTGAATACACCTCAGGGATGGCCTTGTGGATTTTTAAGTATCCAAAAGCTGTGTAAGTAAATCAGATGGCATGTGGGTCAACAGAGCAATTTAATGCGTCTCCTATGCCCTGTCCTTCATTTTGTGTTCTAGCAAGGGGAGTTTGTAAGAGTTTCTGTGCTGGTCCTTATTGGTATTAACGTCCATAAGAAATGCATGGTGTTCAAACACTTATTTCCTTTCTAATATTTAAGTAGAGCAGGGCAATGTGATATCTTCCCCTCCCCCCCCCAATTCATTTTGTACATTTAGAGCCCAGTCCTGTGAGGTGCCAGGTGTCTGCTGAACAATGCTGAGCATTCTTGATTCTTCTGCCTTCACTGGGAATTGAAGGGAGGGATTCTCCCATTGGCGTAGGTATTTGACCTCCCCAAGACACGGTAGCTGGGTCAATGGGAAAATTCTCCTGTTAACCTAGTTCTGTTGACATTGGGGCTTCGGTCAGTTTAACTGCATCGCTGAGGGGGTTTGGATTTTTCACCCCCTTGAGCGATGTAGTTATACTGACTTAGTTTCCTAGTGTAGACCAGGCCTTAGAAGGGAGGAAAGTGCCATGTTCAAGACCCTGCATTTATGAAAAATGGATGTGGCTTCCCCCAAACATTCAAATGGCACACACAAACTAACAGCCTGCAAAATTTCAGTGTAGATAATGCTGCAGGTTTTGAGTTGTAGAACTACAAAATAGCCTCTGAATCTAGGAACTTGTTTCTTTTGCATGTCTGAAAAAGCCAAGCAGATCTTCTTTACCTTGTTTCAAAATCTACCTGTCACCTGGCAGAGGCCTTATGTTCCTGCTTTCATCTTGGAGCCAATGTTTGTCCGAGTTACACAGTCATGAAAATAGAGCTAGGTACAGTAACGGAAAAACGGGCATACCTTTCTTTAAGCCATGAGAGTTGTTACAACAGGAGTCTTTGTCACTTTTTTTATTATGAGTTCATATTACTGAGCAATTCAGATTTTTTTTTCCTCTCAGGGATGTTGAGAAATAGAGGTCAGAGGAGGTGGGAGTGAGAGGGAGAAACAGAGGGAAGGTCTTTCTCAAGTGCACTTTGCAAGAATCCTCTGCTTTATAACTGCTCCTTGTCCTCCTTACAACAGAGCAGTTTTGCTCTCAAAGCTTTCCAAAGAGTCACACTTCATGCACTTGCACATAGGATTAGGAAACATTTGCACGCCTGCAATATGATGTTTTTTATTTTCCCTTGAAGAGAGCATGGGAGTGTGCATGCTTGAGGCTTGGGTGGGCCATCCATTTTCTTACCTTCGTCAACCCCTACAGAGGAATATCTAATGGGTTTGTTGCTGGTCCTCCTGTTGGCATTCTGTGTATTTTACAGTAATTTCCTACTGTCTGTTTTATGCAGGCAAATCCTTTTAGAATAGCAGTGGCAAGAAATTAAAATGGCCAGTAGTGAGTTATTTGAGATCTTGGGCTGCAATCAGATGTGGAAGTAAAACAAAGTGCTTTACTAACAGTGGACTAGTTGACCTGTTGCAGCAGAAATGCAGTCTGTGCTGGCATATAGCTAAGTCTGCCATTTGCAGCAGCCCCACAAGATGGCTTCTAGTTCACATGATGTAGAGATTTTTTATGTTTAAGGCAGGCTGTGGTTTCCCAAACTTGCATATTCTGAAC
Organism: Trachemys scripta elegans; assembly: GCF_013100865.1. Classification (NCBI taxonomy): domain Eukaryota; kingdom Metazoa; phylum Chordata; order Testudines; family Emydidae; genus Trachemys; species Trachemys scripta. Next base: position 13,121,197 of record NC_048315.1, read on the forward strand.
CACATTTTAATAATAATGAGTGTCTTCTGCACATCCCATTCATAACTGTGTGGCCTATCTCCCCTTTTCTTATTTATGGTATCCTTCCACTTCTGGCAACTACAGTTGTGTATCCTGAAAAGTAATAGTAGCAAGTTAGTGGGTGTATTTTCAATGGTCTCTTAAATAAATTTAGAAGCTGCAAACGAGAGCCAGTACTGTATGACTAGTTAGTTCTCTAGGGCAATGGCTCTCAGCCTTTCCAGACTACTGTACCCCTTTCAGGTGTCTGGTTTGTCTTGAGTACTCCCAAATTTCACCTCACTTAAAAACTACCTGCTTACAAAATTAGAAGTGTCACAGCACACTATTACTGAAAAAGTACTTACTCTCTCATTTTTGCCATATAATTATAAAATAAATCCTTTGGAATATAAACATTTTACTTAGATTTCATTGTATAGTATAGAGTAGTATAAACAAGTCATTGTCTGTATGAAATTTTACAGTGGACTGACTTCGCTGGTGCTTTTTATATAGCCTGCTGTAAAAGTAGGCAAATACCTAGCTGAGTTGATGTACCCCCTGGAATACCTAACAAAATTTAATACGTGTACCCCTGGTTGAGATCTACTGCTCTAGGGAGCAGAATTTAAGAACCATTGTGGTAGAGAATTAATTTGTGAGGGGATGGAAGGAATTAGTCTTCTGTAACTTTTTACATTTTGTTAGGCTGCTGCACATACAGTAATACTTTGTACTGCGATAGTACCTTCCTTCCGAAGATCTCAAAGCTGTCTGTGAACATTAAAGGTGTGGTTTTCAAAAGCGCCTAAATGGCATAGGAGCACAAGCCATATCGACTTTTGCTATGTTGCTGCTGCTGTTTTTTTCACACCCTAACGCATTAAAGTGTGTGAGTTGGAAGGGGTGGATTAGCCCATTTTACAGAAGGGGAAATTGAGGCGTGGATTGCCGAAAGTGGTGGGGAGAGAGCCTTCAGCAGAGGTGAGATTATTTCCTTATTCTCTTCCTATGTTCTTGCTGCAAAACCATCCTTCCCCATCCAACACACACTTTGGCTGAAAATATGGGTGTAAATTGTCAAAAACAAGCTCGCAGAGTATATTGAAGTGTGAATTGTACATATGCGTGTGTAAATGCTGCCTTAAATTTGTAGCCATCTTTAAAAGGCATTTAATAATTACTTCAATGTGTTTCGACAGGGAGTGACGTACTGCGGTGAAAGCTCGGCCAGCAACTTAACCATGGCCAATGTCCCCTGGCACGAAGAGGTGGTGCATTTCGTCCGGGAGTTGGCTGACCTGATTCCAGACTATGACATCGCGTGTGAACATGAACACTCAAACTGCCTCCTGATAGCTCACAAAAAGGTATTGCGTCTTTTTCCTGGTGTGTGAAAACAGACACGGCATAGAAAGATTTGACTCCTCACTTCCTAAAAGCTGTGAGTTTAGAGTGACCAGATGTCCCGATATTCTGGACTTTGTCTTATATAGGTGCCTATGACCCCCCACTCCCGTCCCGATTTTTCGAAGTCTAAGCTCTAGTTCAGCAGGTTTTTCTCTCTAGGTTTGAAAGATTAGCTTTTTTTAAAATCCCTTAACGCATTTATCCCATGGAGCTCTGGGGATTAGTTTATAAGACTGTTATGGGTTCAGTGACTGTCCTGTTACAACCTGCAGTACTGTCCTTGACGACACAAGCAAGATCTTGAAAATATCAAACAGTCTTTTGGCTCTCAAAGAAAATGAACGTATCTATCTTGCTGTCTTTGCTTTGTATTTTTTGGCAGCAGGAACAAACTAAATGGGGATGGGTTGATTGTTGCTACCTCCCGCCCCTATTTCTTCCTTAATAATGTTGTTCAGCAATGAGTGTCTACATGCAGATTAGACATTGAAGGGGCACCAGAGTTTAGAGGTGTTTGGGTTATTTTATTTATTTATTTATTTTGAATCATTAGAATTCCTGTCAAAGCTGTAAACATCTTTATTCCTGTTACTCCGAGTTGGAGGAGCATTGGGGACTGCGTTCCTTCTCTGAGATAAACAATTTCTGCACAAGACAAATTGATATGTGGGTGTTAAGCATGGAAAAATTTCCTCTCAGAGCAACTTGATGTGTCTGGTTTGCAGTATCTGCGAGAGCTCTGCAACTGTATTTCTAGAAAACAGATCTTAAAGGACAAACAATAAAGCAGCTCTGTCATAATTTCATACATTCTCTATCCATATAAATGATAGATAAACAACTCTGAAACTACTACAGCTGTCATAACAGCGACACCAGCCCAGTGGTTCTGTCAGGCACTAAAATATTTTGTAGGCAAAGCATGTTTCAGTGGCGCATATATGTATGTGTATATATAATATATTTTTCTTATAAATGCCATCAAAGTAATTTGAAATGCATGTGAAATGCCAAAAGGATGGTTAATTTTTATGGGGTACAGAAAATATTGTACTATTTGGCGTTCTAATGTACAGAAAAACATTTAAAAATGAAAAACAAAGGACTGTCTAGGCAGCTGATGAAATTACTACTTATTATCTTGGTATTAGATTACGCTGTGTGTCTGTCTGTCTGTGGTATTCACCTGTTACCTCTGATCATTTACTTCAATTGTGAACTCCTTTTGGGGCCGTTCTCTCTCCTGTGTGTACTGTGCCTACCACAGTGGGCTCTGGGCACTACAACACACACACAATAACAAATTAGTCTATTTGATTAAAATCCCGACTTGCAGAAAATCAGAAGTTATTTTGAATTGGTGTTTGCAACAAATTATAGTGGCTGAAAATTTCCAGTAGGAAATATCAGAAGGTGCCAAATTCACATTTTTTTTTAAAAAAAAGGGGTGTGTGTGCAGTGGGGTTAAAAAAATCTGACATGCTACTTTCTTGGCCCGTGTCCTCATAATATTTCCTTATTTTTCAATTCAAATCTTGTGTGGTGGAACTGGTAGCTGTGCCAGAGTGCATTCACAATGGAAAAGTCTCTTTCATAGCAAGGGCTATGGCCTAAGGAAAGGAAACAAATTTTTGCCTAGGTCATCGAAACATAATCTAAGGAACATCATTATTAACAGTAACAAGAATAGATGGATACTAACCTGTGAGGAATTCTACAACTACTTTGCTTTCCAAATTCATGAGGAGAGGGTGTCTCTCGTCTTGGAATTCTCTTGGAAGCAATCATTACCCAGGGTCTAAAATAACTAATAAAAAGGAAATTTATTTCGACTCCTTTTAAATTCTGGACTTCAAGCTCCAGTAGAGAATAAAACTTATCAGTATTTTACTTGTGGAAAACCAGAGCTATGGGAGCCATTAGGCTGCATAAAAGGAACCTTTAAAATAAAATAAAAATAATGAGTGGAGAAAAAAGGATAGTAAAAATAATTAAGAAATTTCATTTGCTTCATTCTGTTTTGCAAGATCTAGCTGTTTTATTAAGTTCAAATTAAAACAACAACAACTCTTCATTGAAATGCCTGCATGTTCAAGAGAATTTAAAAATGGGAGAGAGAGAATGCGCAGTTTAATATCTGTTTTGTCTTAAATTAGGGGCATTGACTACAATTGCTTTAAATATGAATAATCACTTAAGCACTTCTGAAAAGTCCCATTGTCAAAAGGACTTAGGCATTTGGGTGGTTGACTCATTGATAGTGGATGTGATTTAGGGACCTAAGTCCTTTTTGAAAATGGGACTTAGTCACATTTGAAAATTTTACCCCTTCGGGCCCAATGCAATTCCCATGGAAGCCAGCTGAAAGGCTCCCATTTATTTCAGTAGAAGTTGGATCTGGCTTTCAGTGTTGCATTAGCCACTATGATTAAAAAAAACTTGGTTAATAGATCAGTATTAACCTACAGATCAAGAAGCTGATACTGGTACTATTTTGAGGTTGGCTTGATACTAACTGCTGTAGAGTAGCCATTGCTAGCGAGTGCCATTGTGTTCAATGAAGGTAGTTAGCCCTATAGTAGCCAAGGGGTTTACTACTACTGTTGCTATTTATTCCTTGCTTGTATTGCCCAGTGTGTGCCACTTTCAGAAGATGTTAGTCCCCCTTGTCTTTTCTGTGTTCTCCCAGCTGTGTCTTTTGCAGCACCCTCTTTTCTGAAACTGACGACTTCCATCTCCCCTTGCTAGGTGACCAGAATATTCCAGCTCCCTCCCATTTGATTATATTTTCCCAACATAGCTGTTATAGTCTCCAGTAATTGCATTTGCTTTGTGGCAAATCCTATGAACACTCAAGTACAAAAATCTAATTTATTACAGTGCTTTTGAATTAATTGTTGGAGATCTCAAGACAGCGGCAACTTTATAATTTAACAATTAATTCTAATAACCTTTCCAGAGAGAGAACTTAGGCAGCTGGTTTTCCTTGTGTTGTAACAATAAATGGTATCCTTGAGACAATCCGAGTGAGTGACTAATAAGGGAGAAAATCTGCTGCAGATGCCTCGCAGCAAGTATCTTTTTGAATGAAAGTTACAATCGCAGTAATTTCTGGAATAAAAACGTCTGCTTCTCTTTTGTTGCTGTTGTTGGATTTGTTTTACCCTGGTGTTTGCCATGTATTCCATTGTCTTGAAACCCTTGCTTGCCAATTACATTCTGTTATGTTGATTTTAAATAGCCTACCTTGCTTTTGTGATGGGTTTGTTTTCCATCAGCGTTGTCTCTGTGGCTTTACATTCCTGGGTTTCTCATTAGTGCTATTTGTATTATGTGCTGCCTTTCTTGCTTTCTACTTCTGTTGCTGTTCATTTTTGAGCAGCTCAAAGCAGATCCATAACACTGAAGGATTATTTTTAAGAATTTAAGTATTTTGTGAGCTTCTTCCTTTTTGGTGTAGTGATGAGTATCCCCACCTGTCATATGGGGTACCTGGGTTTCTTCCCCATGCCAGGAGACTGCATTTTTGAGGTGGCCAGTTGGGCAAGGCATTGGGCTACTACTGTATTATGTTGTGCATGCGTGGGTTTGAATCCCACCTTCATCAGTCTTTAGGAGGTTTCAGTAGTGTAGTTGTCTGTAATGTGGAAGGTCCCCAGTTCGAAACAGGATAGAAACAATCAAAAGTTTGGGGTAAACAGGTAAAATCCAAAGTCCTGTGTTATACAGAAGGTCAGACAAGATAATTGAATGGTCCCTTCTAATCTTAAAATCTGTGAATTGACAGACCTTGTATAGGTGGATCTGAATCCAAACGGTGGAGCCAGAGATTCCAAAACTTTGGGGATGTTTGGCTCTGTCTGGGACGGTTATAGCTCAAACCCTCTCCTAGTACCTCTTGTATTCTACATTGTCTGCAGGTTTCAGCACTGGATTTTGTGGGCTGCAGTGCTTTAGAATCAGTGTTTCCCAGTGGGGTGGGTCCTGACCCCTCAGAGGGTGGCGGGTTGGGTCTACGTGGGTCTGTGTAAGCTTCACAGCTTGTCTCATTCATCAACAGAAGCTGATCCAATAAAAGATATTACCTCACTCACCTTGTTTCTCAGAAAGATCCAGAGCATTTTATTTCCTTCCTGTCCCTAACAATCCCACACTTTGCAGGTCAATTTTTGGGTATAAGCATTCTCTGTCCTCCTAGAACCTGGGATCGAAAATCTGGACTGCATTCTCATCTTGTTTATGCTAGTTTGATGTCAGTGTCATTGTACCGACGATGGTAGAGTTGCATTGTGAGAGGAGAATTGAGCCTACACTGCCATAAATTTGAACCAGATCTAAAACATCCCTGTGTTTACAGCAAGCAGGGAAACCCATGTAGCTCCCTAACCTGTCAGTGAAATAGTCTAACTTCTCGACAGCAATATTATTACAGGCATGGGATTGTAACTTGATGTTTCTGTGATTTTTCTTTAGTGTCACTCTCAAAATATGAGGTTGCTTCTGCTGTGCTTGATCTGTTAGTTATTAAAAAGGGCACTGTGGGTATTCTGAAGTAATCCATTTTTCATCTATTAGAATTAAAACTGTCTGGGTGTAATCTATGGCTTAATTGGTAGATGGGCTGCTCCATAATGATGATGGTAAGAATTATATATATAAAAAAATCTACAGTAATGCATCTTTTATATAGAATAATCTGCATAAGACTAGATTTAATAAATAGCAGCTAATAAGTTACAGAAGAGAGATCCCATGTGTGGATGGCATTATGCCACTATACCGAGGATGATACAGACATCATGTTGCAAGGCTTTAACTCTTTTAGAAAGTGTGATGACAAATTGAATGTATAAAACTTGATCAGTGCTAAATTTGAATGATGATCTAACTGTCTAAACTGGTGATAATGCTGTTAAAGTATTTACAAATATCACTGATCATGTGACTAGGGTACTTATGGACAGAGAGAGATTGTTGGGGGTGGGGTGGGAATGGAAATCTTCAATGTGATTGTTCATGGATGGGGGTTTTTAAGATTTCTGGAAACATATAGTTCTGCACCAATATCACTGTCCCCCAGCAGTCAGTGCTGATATTCTGATTTTTGTTTTTACCCCTAGGGTACAGTATGTGGTAAAATTCTCATAATTACATGGCCCATACTCTGTTAGAGTTTTATAACATTCCATGCCACATGTTTGACTTGCTTCACCTCTTAATCCTAGTTGCTTCTCATGGAGCCTAAAGTTATAACTAGCAATTAAAAAGTAACACTGAGTTCTGAATTAGAAGCGGTGATATGAGCCTGATAGAATTCAGCTGTCTGCCATATTTCTTTTGGTTTCACATCAGCTCCAGTCCAGTCATCTTGCCATACAAGAAAGCATATATTAAGAACCTTAAATAGGTAAAGAAACTGTTCACAATAGCTTAATGAATTATTCAAGTTGACTCAGACAGATTTCTATTGGCAGGTGGTGAAAATAGCCTTGTTATGAAAATTTGCATAATGTAATGCTGTGCACTGCCATTATGTTAATCTGTTTAATGCTACTTTGTGAATGTATAAAAGCTGTTTTATTAAGATATCTCACTGTCATCAGTTTAAATTAAGGAACTGAGGCTGGAAAGTTGCATGAGAAAATGCATTAATTTTTTCCCCAACTAACCTAATTTAAGAATTTTCCTCAATGCTCACGTTAATGAGAACAAAGGGTAGTTTATGCTGAAATGGGTGCAAAGAAAATGGCATAAAATTGAAGCACTGAGGGGCCCTAGATAAGTAAATAAAGTGGTCATAAACTTTTAAATAGGAAACTTCCTATAATATTACATTGCACTTAGATAGCTCCTTCTGTCTGAGTTAAGCAACACAGGGAGGGAAATTGGAGGTGCCAGTAATATCCCCATTTTAGAGATGGGGAAAATAGAGGTATAGAAAGGTAAAATAACTTGAAGCTCAGTGGCAGAGCCAGAACCAGATCTATTTGTTGGTCTAGGTTTTTGCACTGCACCGCATGACAGTGGAATTTGAGTACCTTCTGACTCCTACTTCCAGGCATTAATCAGTAGTCAATTCATGCCTCTCTGTTCCATACATTGTATCGTATTGCACTTTATACATCAATATATTATGTGCACAAATATGGTACACGTAGAATCTTTGTAAGCCTAGTGCCATGGCTTCAGAGAATAATATACTGCAGTAGACCTATCTGGTCTTGCAGAGCTAATACACTTGGTCTCCATGAACATGTATGGGGGGGAAGAGAAAGAAAATGGGCAACAGCCCTTACCTTCTGTGCCAGCAAATGGTCAATTAATGGAGTGGCACTTACATTATCCTAAAAGGAAACATCGGTTTTATGCTGGTGTTTTGGGAGAAGAGTGTTGCTCTTACTTGGCAAAATATGGGTTTATTTTGACCCAGGTCTGCTGGTTCTTTCTGAGAAGTTACAGAGCACCATGTTGCTTCTACAGATCTATTCTCTAAATATATTGAGACAGCTTTGAAAATGTAAAGCATTTTGGTGTGTGTGCATGTGGTAACAATCATGTTAGAAGACCACTAGCAATCAACGAGAGTATCGGATATGATGTGCTAGCGTTCCTACAGGCTTTACAGTATGGCCCATTTTTAAGTTGGAAGAGTTTCTGCAACCAAAAAAAGCATCCTAAGCTATGAGTGCACATCTGTACTCCATCTTCGTAAGAACATTTTGTGTTTAATGGAAAAAGAATTGTTTAAGCTCAGTAAGAAATCACCTGAGGGAAGCTGCTGAAAATAGGGACTCAAGAGGGTTGTTCTGATGCAACCCTAACCAGTGCTTTGAAGCTAAGTCTTACATTTCAATAAAACTTGTGTGGGAGCGGTGGTCATTTTTTTGATCAAGTACTTTGTCAAACGACTGTACTTTGCAATAGAGTTAAAGGGACATTCTCAAGGTTTGCGGGCCCAACATGGAACACTTCTAAAGGTCATTATTTGTAAAATGATTTTCTGCAAGTGGAAAATTGTGACCAGTCCTGCCCAAGCCCCAATTGCTCTGGGGCTGGGGGATCCAAACGCAAAAACAACCAATCTCTGATAACAATTCTGGTTTCTGTGAGAGCTTCCAGGGATGGAGAGAGAGACAATGTTGCCTTGAGGCATCGTTCATGTCAAGTTTAGTTCCAAGCTGGCTCACAAGAGTGTGAAGCAGTTTGGGAAAGCAAAGGGGACAGCAATATGTGTGTGTATGTTGGAAAACTCAACAAGCCCACGTTCTGAGCTCTCTAGTTGGAGTGCTCAGCTAAGAAGCTGGAGTTTTAACACTCTTGGAGTCCTTCCTGTTGAAACCTAATAAATAGTTTTTGAATGTCTGATAGTTGGGTGTGGGAAAGAAAATTTCCATTTGTTTTTTTTAAATGGGTGGATGAAGGAGGGGAAAGATGGTAACCAGAATTCAACTTTGGGTCTGTCAGCCTTAAAAAGCTTCCCTTTCAATATTTGCTGGTGAAAAACCCTCTTTTAACATGTGGTGCTGTTGGCAGACTGGAAAAATGTTGGTTGAACATTTGCGGAAACCAGATTTTAAAATTCTGTAAGTTAGAGATGGAAAAGCTCTATCACATTCTCCAGTCCATCTTTCTGCCAGTGCAGGGTCATTCCCTACAGTACAATCCTGGAGCAGTTTCTGTGTCGCTAAGCAATGCCAGTGAAGCATGTATTACTTTTTCTTTCCACTGAGTGATTTTTATGTAGTCTAGAAAAGATTTATGTTTAACCATTATTTTTTGGAGTGCTGTAACTTCTGCATGTAAAATGATGTACCTTGAGGTTATTAAAGAATAAGTGATGAAAAAAGTAATGCCCTGTTTTTCCTGTGTAGTGGTGGTGTGAAGAATTACTGTGTAGTTAAACTCTTGCATTTGACCTCAGTTTGGCGTATATATGAAATGCAACGTGCTTATTGCCGTTGAGTCAACAGTGGAAAGAATTCCATGTTTCGTAGCCCTTTCAGTTCAGACTTTCTGACAGTCTGCAAGGAGAAGACCCTAATGAATGAAGTGGGCAGGGCAGCTAATTATCACTCATCCCATGAGAGGATGTGTCCTTCCAGCTCAGGATTAGCTCCAGAAGGGTAAAACCTGGATAGTAACGGCAACAGGCTTCACAGCACCACTCTGGTTGAATTTCTTATTTTGTCTAGAGTACGTTCTTTTTGTCTGGGAATAAGTATATAAAGAACTGCCAAAGTGAATGGATGAAGAGACACGTTATTCTCCAATTTAATGCACGTTCCTCAGAAGAGAATAATAGTGTCATCCTTATTAGGAGAAACTAATTGATTTTTGGCTGACTTCCATTTTTCAGCTGTAGCATTTCATGTCACAGTCTTTGTTTCTCTTCTGTATTATACCCCTCCATATAAATCTGTTGAGGCTTTTATTTCTCTGCAATTATGCGTGTCTGATGGAATGTAGTATATTGTACTACAAATTATATTATCTCAAACATAAATTCTTTATACGTTAGTTACTAAAAATTGCTTATGCAAGTACTGTTATGAGAAGAAATATGGGCTGCAGCAATTTACTGTTTTCCACATTTTAATCTGTTCTTTTCTTCAAGAATGTTCAGTTTTACATAATAAGCTGCTCTATTTTCAGCGTAAAGAAATTCAAGTGGGAATGGTATTCCAGTAGATAATGCCCTTTGAAATAATGTTAGATACACTTCCGTTAGGGGTAAATAAAAAACAAAGTAGTCAACATTAGCTCATGATGTGCTGTCAGTGTTGGCCTGAAATGACGTGTGTCGTCCGTCCCCCCTCCCCCGTCCCCCCCAATCAACCTCTTCCCTCAGGCTTGAGCCAAAGTTCATCAATGGTTAGAACTCCCATTCACTTCAGTAGGCTTTGGATTGTCCCCCTACCCCCTGAACTTGCTGGGGAAATTAAGTGGGTTTTTGTGCATATTGAGGCAGGGTGGAGGGGGAGTGGCTCCCTAGAGTAAGTACTGGAAGGTGTTCAGATACTGTGGTAATGAAGGCGGTGTAAATATGCTTGTATCAGATAGAGGAAGATCATCTACAGTGTGGGCTAATCATCCCAGAGATAGGAACCAGTAGAGCAGTCAAGCCTGAGGTGAACATCTGAGCAGACCTTAATATAACCTTACTGTTGTTAAAGCCAAACCCCAGAAAGGGGGTGAGTTTTCACTCTTCAGTGACTTAATTTTAAACCTGGTTGGAAAAGACAATCTCACATAGCCTGTGTTACTTTTTTTTAACTGAACTAACTAAAAAAAGTAGTCTTTTGTTCCTGTGTTTATTACCTTAAACACTAACTAGGTAGTGAAAAATACAATAAAAAATCCCCACTGTATTGGCCTTTTTAATAACACTAGTTTTTAGAATTATCTTTCCATTGTTTGTGTGGACATTGAAATACTATAGCAAGTCTTAAATCTTTCACTAGCTGGAAAATGCTCATAAAATTGTTGAACTCCAATCAGTAAATCTGTGTGGACGACCGAAGAAGTCATTGTCTCGCTCGCCACTGTTTGTTTCATTTTATTGCCTTGGAGGAAATAATTGGTTTCCATGATCCAGTGTGCTTAAAGGTGACTTTTTCATATCCATGTTATATTGCTATTGCATCACAGCATTAAAAATATTAAATATTTCTTCTTCTGTTTTTGTAGCAAAATACCATAGACTCTTAGCTTGATTGTTGCTATGGGAGTTGGATGATGATCATGATGAAAGCCTGTAAAGGACCCCAATAGGGATTAAGGGCCCCATAGTGCCAGGTGACTTCACAAGAGTTGAGGGTTCATCACAAAAACCATAAGTAACTTGAACCACCTGCATCTTTGGCTAGACTTCTTGGGTTGTCTAGTTCTAGTTCAGAGTGGGAATGATGACATTTGGTATGGGTCCTGAAGGGGAGGGATCCTTGGGAAAAGATTTAGCCTGGGGTTCCTGGGATGTTATTTTGGAATTTCCTTTGTGTAATAAAACCAGGCCCCCGGAAAGGGTGAATTTTTGATCTGGTGATGAGTGCCTATCTTTTGCTTGGAGCTGGGTGGGAACTCCCCCAACTCACATTGACCTTGACTGGTTAAATTGCTTCCTTTCACTGTGCTGCAGGTTGCCCAGTTAAAAATATGACTTCTGATTCTTACGTGCCTTTTTAAGCACTTTGCACACTTTTCATGCATGGACCTGCAACTATTATTGTTGCATTTGGAATTCTATACAGGTGTCCCTGCTATAATTCAGATCTTATTTGTTTCTTGCACACTCCCTTTGTTGCACTATCAAGTTTTTGCTGTTTGACCCCAGTTTATTTGGGCGTTGATAAGGGCTTGGTTTCTTTTGCATATGTATGATCCTGTTGAGTAATAGCATTTGATCCCATGGTTCCCAGTGCTATTTGTATGCAAGAAATGCTCAAATAGACCTTTCAGAGCCTGCATATCAGATGAAGCAGATTGACACTTTACGTAATTGCATTTGGTCATGAATACTGTCTGATTTTCTTAAGGGGATTGTGCGGGTTCATTTTTTCTTCAGGAATCTGACCGTTCGTGTTGCATAACTTTTAAGAATTCTGCCCCCTTGTTACAAAAATAGCCCATTGGACACTAGTGCTGGACATACCATTTTAGTTCCCCCAGTTATTCTAGTATGCTTTGACAAAGATTAGTGTAGTCTTAGTAGGACAGTTAGAGCAATGAAATATAACACTATTGTGGCCTGAAAAAAGTAAGTAGTTTATTTAAAATAAAAAGCTTCTAATTTTTCTCTAAAGCTCATTTTAAAATCTCATCTCTGTAAGAGACCACTTTCCCCAACTAAGGGCATGTCTACACTTACCTCTGGAGCAGTTGACTGCTGAGCACTCTCCCGTTGACTCGGTACTCCACTGGAGCGAGAAGCGTAAACGGAGTCGACGGCGGAGCTTTAGCAGTTGACCTACCGCAGTGAAGACACTGCGGTAAGTAGATCGAAGTACGTCGACTTCAGCCACGCTATTTTCGTAGCTGAAGTTGCGTAACTTAGACCGACTTAGCTTGTCCCTCCCCACACCCACACCCAGTGTAAACCAGGTCTAAGTTGGACAGCAGTGGAGTTCTGTATGTGTAGCAGCTGCTGTGCGCTGTGAAGAAGACAACATAGCCCATTCGTGAGTTTAATTTCTTTTTAACCCACACATTCATGTTCTACTGAGTGCGGGTGAAACTGAATCACTATTGATTAGCTTGTCAGTGCAGGTGTGGGTTCGGTGGTAGTTCTGTTGATCCTTCAGATAATACACAACAATACCATATTGTTCCCAATTTAATAATCTAGCTAGCTAGCTAGAGTAGTCTGCTGTCTGGAGTGTTGCTGTAGTTTTTAATCTATATCTTTGTTTCATCTTGACTTCATGACTTGTGGTTATAGCAGTTTTTCTTATTATGGGAGTGGGTACAAAGTTCGTCAGCTGCTGAATGCAATTAAAATAATTATTGCAAGGTTTTTTTCCCCCCCTTTCCAAGGTAAGGGCACCTCGTTAGTTTGCAAGAAAGTAGGCTTGTTGAATTATCCATTTGCTGAATTGGTTTCAGGTTTTAACTATTTTATTTGATCTTTGATCACCATCCACTAGGTTGCCCTTTATTTTCGCTTCTTTAAATCGCTTTGATCCATTCCATATATATATACATATATATGGAGTTCCTTGTATAGTCATGGAAATTGATTCACTGTGTGTTAAACAGTTCACTTTCATGGTATCACATACTTAAGGCTGCAATGACAATCCATTTGTTGGTTTCCTCTCTTTAAATATTGCCTGTGCATTGTATGCCAACGCTTGTTGGAATCCTGATCCATTTAATGAACTTTCTTAAATGTCTTTCGTTCTAGGGGGTCAAAGCTCTTTTAAGCCATTAAATACGTGTCTCTCATTCCCATGAGGATAGGGGGAGCATGATAGCTAGTTGACCGATTGGAGAGTAAGGCACAGAGAAGTTAAGTGACTTGCCCAAAGTCACAAGAGTCAAAGTGAGCTACAAACAGAATACAGGCGTCCCAATTCCCATTCTCCAGCTCTAGCCACTGAGCACCACTGCATCTGGAGACCTCAGCCAAGAGAGGCGCCCCTTTGTGCTAGGAGTATAGGACATGGGAAGAGTCTCCTTGTGCGGCAGAGCTTTTAGTCTGAGTAGACGAGAGACAAAGGTGGAGGTGAAGTGGCTTGCCCAGTGTCAGGTTCAACAATAGATGTAGCGCCCAGGTCTACTCTCCCTGGATGCACTACCCTGTCCACTAGACCACACTGCCTTATAGGCAAAAATGTCTCTTTAAATTGGAAGTTGCTTTATTTATTAGCTGTATGCAGAACAATAGATACATCGCCTGGTTTGAACACGGCCTTCGTATCATCACATATTTAGAGCAAACACTGAATAAAAGGTATTTGACAATGCGATCATTGCCTGCAATTATGACTCTGCATTTTCCCGTTCTTGGCTAAGAGAACTATGCTGAGGAATCTTCAGACAAGCCATCTTCATAACTATTAAATGGACAGCAATATATTAAGAGGAGCAAAGTTTTATTTCAAATGTTGCTGATATCAGCATTTTTTTTTCTACTGAAAAGCTTTTAGCTCTTGGGCACCAAGTCAGATGCCATTTAAATGCATAACGTTCAATTTTTAAACACCCCCCTCTCTCCCTCTCCACCCCCCCGTGCCAGAACATTCTCAGTCTTTCTTGGATGGAGTGTGTAATAGGCACTTACTTAGCGCCGATAAAGCCTAATTGAGGATTCAGTCAAGGCTGTTGATAAATTAGCAGAGCTGGCTTATTAGACAAATGCAGTATAGACTTGTCAAAATAAGCAATTCTTAAAATTCCCATTGCATAAGAGTAGAATTCATGTAATTAAGCTTCTCTTCCTTTCTCTGTTCCCCAGATGCTGTCCTCTTATTCTTGAAGGATAATTCAAACCTGTTTCCTACAAAGGCACACCTGTATTATTTACCCTATTCTGTTTCACTCGGTGGTTGCTAATGTCCTCTAGCTGGTATTACAGCCTGCTTATGTAACCCACTGGTGAGAGTGTGTCACAAGTCCTCATCCATGCTGATCCGCAGAGGATATGAGTTGTTAAAGCCCCCAGCTACAGGGCTTTGGCTGTTTAGCTGAACCGGGAGCATCTCTTGCTTTTAGGTCTGGAGGACCCCATTGTAATTCCCAGTGCTTCAGTCAAGATAATGGCTGTTACACAGGTTGATCACTGTGATGGGACAATATTCTCCAGACAGGGATACCTCACTGACATTGTGTAACGCACAAGGCTGCGACAGAGTGTTTTCCAGCACCTGAAGCCATATTCTTCATATAAGAATGAACGCTCGGGTGAACGCTGAGATGGCTGCGAAATAGGCTGTCGAGTGTAGCCAAAAAGGATAGGATGAGGTATTCCTTCCGAGGAGGCAGCACTGAGTGTTAACAGGAGCGGAAGGACATTTACTTTTGACATGCAGGTAATGCACCCAAAAAATTACGTCTATATGCCAGTAGATAACACTCAATTTTGACTAGCGCCTTAAGAAAAGTGACTGTTCCACATCTGTCTGCGTTTTGTCAAGCTTCAAGATGTGAACTGGAAAAAGTGGATTTCCATTCATGGCGAACAATACACTGTCTATATGTTTTTCACATTCAGTTGTTATCATGTCTTAATTTTTGGATGGCTTCTTTTCCCTGGGAGAAACGCTGTGTCTAGAGAATAAGAATGCTGCAGTTTGATGACCCCAATTTAAAATGTAGCTATGAATTCATCAGCTTGGCTAAGCATATATTCAGGTTTTTTTGGTACTCTTTATTGCTCCCAGATATGACAATATTCTTTTTTCCCCTTTCTAGTTCAAGATCGATGGAGAATGGTGCACGTGGATCGATTATGATCGTTTTCAGGAGCTGGTCCAGGAGTATGAAAATAGCAGGGGATCAAAGACCTTCACCGCAGCAGATTACGTAGCCAAAACACCACACTGGGCAATGTTTGGCTCCAGAGAGAGGGGCTTTGATCCTTTGGACACTAGATTTCAACGAAAGAACAAAACAAAGGACATCTCAGGGTGTTGATATCACTAACCTGATTGACAGATAGAGCTATTGTTTGGTTTTTCTTACTTGTATAGCGTAACTTGGATACAGAATATTTGCACATAGCCCTGACCCTTGACAGCAACAAAAAGGCAAAAGCTCTTTGTAATCTCTTCCCTTCTGTTCCTTCTAGCTCTGCGATTTAAAATATTAGACACTTTTTAATCTAGTACAAATGATCCATATAAATAATTGGCATGGTGCCATGTAAATTTTATTCTGTGTATAGACTTTGCAATTAGAGAGTAACTGTGGCCCACACAATTTAGTGTTATAGCTTTTATTATTTTGTTGCTCAACTTTTTGGAGTGGAGAGAGCTGGCACCTGTTTGCTTCCTGTTTCAACATTTAAATGTTCTGTTTCAATAACAATGATAGGGAGAGTTGAATTTTTCAGTGTAACTATCCCCCTAGTTTGGTTGTCTGAGGGCATGAAACCTGGGAGCTCTGGTTTTGAAAGCCGGACCCATACCAGGAGCATCATGCCATTGGCAGTATGTAAGATTTATGAACATGTATGTCAAATACAAACACTTGTTGCTATAAGTAAAAAAACAAATTAATCTAGAGCCCGATCCAGCAAGATGGAGAGTATCCACTGAAGTTATAGAACACCTCTAACTATGCTGGTAGTGTGAAGCCTTTAAAACATGCCCAAGTGTCTTCCAACTTCATGGATTCTTATATTTAATATTTTCTAAATAGTCGTGCCTCCAAACAAAATGTGTTCGGTTTTGTATGAACTCTTTTGGGCCAAATTGTGCTCACCAGATTTATGCACAGTATGCTGTTGATTTCAGTGTGAGTTTTGAGTGAGGTAGGCTATCAGTATTTGATCATTGGAGTAAGCCGGCAGTGAATTTTAATTTGAATCCCTTACCAGTAGGAAAACCTAAATACATCACATCTTAATATCTAAAGAATCATTTCTGCCTTTGAGTGGAAAGACTGGAACGATCAACGATATTTTGAAACGACTAGGAATAAGGCACCAACAGAATCTCTCGAACCAGATCATAACTTGCATTTTTGGCGGGGTGATAGTGGCTAATCTTCAAGCCTAAATGCCAGCGTGTTTGATCAAAATTGTCAGTTGTGAATGAAGAGCAGTTTTGATTCTAAGCAGTACATTTATTCAGGAATATTACTTGTTGTCTAAACCCTTCAACAGTTTCAGTTTTTGTGACAACTTCTGATTGTAATGGTAGAGCCTGGACTTGGGGCCTTGTTGTGAACTTCCTTACATATATAAATATGCATAAATATACAGTAACAACAGTGAATTTGTCCGAGTTATAAGTGTAAAACTGGTGTAAGTAAAGTCTGAATCAGGTTTGGGATTTTTGTTCCAAGAAAACTATTGTCTTTTATCACAGAAAAGTAAAGGTCACAGTGATGTGCATGTTATAAATGTATCTATTGGAGAGACTGGACCACAGATGGCTTTTTGTGATATTCTGAGATATTAAAGTAACTACTACTGGGAATTTACATTTAAATAAAGGTGGTTTTTGTTTACCACTGAGGAAATAATTGCTTTTGTATCTCAACAATCTGCACCATTCTGTTTATGAAATATGTTTGGGTGTGCTGCATGAAAACCCCATGCAATATCGATACGTCTGCTCATGTACAAGTTACTAAGCCTCAATGTGAAAATATCTAAGGCCAGATTCTCAGCTGGTGTAAATTGGAATAGCTGCATTGAAGTATTGATGCTGTGTTGACTTGGACCAGCTGAGGATGGTGGGTTTATTTATAATCTCCATCTATATGGATTTTAGACTCCTGTTGCATATGGCTACTATAGAATGGAATTGCATTTGAATATTTTCCACTTACAGCAAACTCTAAGAAGGAGTATAATTTGCCTGTGCAGGTTAAACAATACAATCTCAGACATATTATGGCGATGTGTTAAAGAGAGCTATGCTTACTGCCATGTTTTTAAGATATATGCATCTTTTAGATGTGTTCTCTCAGGGTTCCCAGAGAATGCCATAATGTATCCTGACTGAAACCTAACTACCTAATCTGGCTGTTTTATGAAGGTCGTTGCTATTTTTTAATTTCTTTGTTACAGTAGCTGGTATTTTCAAAATTAGTAATATCCCTGCCTTACAACTTGGACATGTCGGTATTCGTGGGATTGTAATTTTTTTAAAGTGCAATTCTTAAACTGTAAAAAGTGATTCAGAAAAGGCAGGAAATAAAGTACTTGACTTTTCAGCGCAATCTTTTGTGTGTGATTGTGCACCGTTCACCATTTTTTCTATATGGGGACCTGAATGAAACATTTAAAAAAAAATTGTAATGGGAATTTAAATGTTTGAGCTTTCTGGTTGCTTGTAGCGAAAAGTGTGTGTGTGTGAGAGAGAGAGCGAGAGAGAGGTCTGATCTAGTGTGGAAGATGTCCTAATAGGTAATTTCTCCAGCTTTTTTCCTAAATGTTCAAGTTTGTTCTTATGCTATGGAGGTTAAAGGTGCCAAATACAAACAGCCATGATTCTCCAGAGAGCGATATCTAGTGGTTAGAACATTTTGCTCACTGTAGTATTGGGTGTAATAAAATTGATCGCTTTTGTGCATTGTTGCAAAGTCAAAAGTAAGAATCCTTTTGTTATCCCCATACCATCAACCACAAAGACAGCATGGTGGCCTTTACACTATCTCTACTCTATTAATTGGAGACTAGAATTCATATATCTTTCGATACTAATATGCTAGGAATGTATTAATTTTATATGTATCAAGAAGAAACATGGTTGTTCAGTGAATTGTAAAGGAAAGATAATTAGATTTCATTGATCCTTTAAAGGTATTGGAAACTCATAATGTAATGCAGTTGGCATATTTAATTACGGTAACGGTCAGAAAGCCATAATCAAATATGGGGTTTTTTTCCTTTCACCATCCACGACCCCAAAATACTTTCTAAACCCTAGTGTGAAAAGCAACTTTGTTGTTTCAATTTTTCACTGTTTTTTCCAATTAAAAAGTCTAGGGAGCAACGCTTTTCCTTTCTGCTCACTGATCTGGGCTTGGCATAGCTTACTGACTCTGCAAGCATTTTTAGTGCTCTCATCCAGGTATTAGTGCAAGATATCACATCTTAAAAAATCATGTCATTATGATTACCCACTTGTTTCCTTTCAACTACATTTTAGCAACTACTATCTCAAGCTTCCATTATTGGAAATTATTTTATACCATCTGCAAACTGAGATGCCCAGCTTTCTGTCATTAGAAGCTATTTTATAAGAAAATTCACTTTTACTAGTAAAACTTGAGTTTTGCTGTTACTGTCTCTTCCAAGTGAATAGGGCCTTTTAAAATATGGATTATAGCTCTCAAAATATGGATTACAAATCCCAAGAATTCAGAGGAGGCTGCGTTCTGGTTTTGCAAAACAAGAACCAGAACCAGTATGGATAAATCCTCTTGGTTTTTTTCAACTCTAGAATGAGGTTTTTCTCATTGGCTGGAATGGATGTTACATGCTAACAGTACAATCTTCTTTCTGTCAAATCCTTAAGGTGTGAAGCTGTTTATACAGTGGAGGTCCAGAAGTATTTCATTGTGTCAAAATGTGCAAATTTCACTTTGCAATAGTGAAAGTCGTCTTGTATGATATAGGAGGGAGGTGGGAAAGAAATGATCTCGCTTAGAAGTGCTCCACTGGATTTAATATGAGGGGTAACGTGTTCAAATAGAAGTTGTCTTCCCTGGCAGTTTAGCTATCATCACACAGTGTATTTATTCTTGAAGAGCTGCAGTTTAAACAACATTGACGTGCTACTGCTCCTCGGCACAGACGTTCCAGGAGGAATTACCCTCTGATGGAGATGTCTGTAGACTGAGACCTTGTCCAATCCTGTTATGTTTCATGGCAGCCAGAATGTCTCATTAGAAGTTCCTTCAGGGTTGGGGTAGTGGGGTGAAAAGCATATTTCTTTGAAATTAGGGATGTTTTGTGTGTTGCTAAGAAGCACCAGAGTGTAAACCCACTTCTAGTTTCCCATATAAATCAAATCAAGATAATTGCCAGAAATCCACTGCCCTGCACAGGTTCTGTTAGATTAGTATTAGCACTTAGGCCTCAATACTGCAATTGACTGCTCATGCCTATTCGCAGCAAACTGTAGAACTGGGGCCCAGCGATGCACTATAATGTACATACAATACTCCATTTCAGGCTTCCTGTGATATAGCTGTTCTGGTTTCCTAGGGCCAGATACTCTGATCACTTCCAAAACTCGCTGATGTTCCATGGAATTACACAGCTATAAATCAGCCCAGAATCTGGCCCCCAGGCTCTTAATCTACCCTAACCTTCCAGTTCAGACCATGCACTGCAGTATAGTTAGTCTCGGCTTCCCCCTTGTATTTAATCATTGAAGGCTGAGAGTTGGATTTTACTAATGGGGTGTGTGCTGCTGTTGACTGCTGTGGTGGTAATTAGGCAGTTAATACTGTATAACATCTAAGTGCTGGATCATTCTTTCCCATGGAAAATCCTAGGGGAGTGCTAAAGAGTCAGAAAATGCTCCCATGTGTTCTATCTGTCTCTCTAAGGTTCTCTATTACTGTCGTATTTGACCACCTCCCAATCTTTAATGTATTTCTCCTCACAACACCCTTGTGAGGAAGGCAGGCACTATTATCCCCATTCACACATGGGGAATTGAGGCACAGAGGCTAAGTGATGGGCCCAAGGTCACATGTGGAGTCTGACAGAGCAGGGACTTGACGCTACATTGTTCTACTTCTAGGCTAGTGCCTACTGGCCCATCTTTCCCCTCTGTTCTGATCCCATCTTGTCAGAGGTCCCTCTCCCCACTAAACGCTCAGGAGCTGAATAGGCCTGTATTGCTTTGAAACCTTTTTTAAAAATATTCAGCAAAACTTGAGCTCACCAAGGAAGAGTTTCAGTGACTGGTTACTGATTTGTAAATATAAATCTCTCGGCACACAGTGGGAATTTCTTGCGATCACTGACAGGTGGCCGCTTCAACTGGAAATCTGCAATGGTGTGAAGAGAAAACAGAACGAATACTTCATTTTTCATTCAGTGGAAAACAAAATTGTGTTTAGTACTGAGTGCAGCTAAGGGCTCAAGCCCAGCCTAAAATGCACAGACCTAGTTCACGTTGAAGTCAGTGGAATTACATCCATGTATGCAACGGCGTAACTGGAGCTGGAATATCTCACCTTGATCATGGCAACAGTTAATGGCGTGATCAAGGTACAATATTTTAGTTGCCTTAGGGAGCAATGCTTTGGGATGAGTGAAACGTGAAAACCTTGAAAATTAGGAACATTGAGCAAACTAAGGGCCAAATGTTGTTCACTTGAGTAGTTCCATTCACTTTTAGGACTATTCAAGTGAATAAAACTAGCTGGATTTTGTCTTGCAATTAGATCTGAGTTGCTTTAAGCACAATACATGTCTTTCAATGCCCATATCCCAAACCAAATCCTCTTACACAACTAGCTTTCAAGTGTACAATTTAATATGAATTGCCATCCAGCGTTGTTCCTAAAATATGCTAAAATTCAGACCCATGCAACAAGGGATTGCACCCCTAGGTTAATATATCTGAAAAAGATAGGCTAGATGTTGTACTTGGATTCAGATATTTGGTACTGTGAAGTCTGTCAGTTTTGCTGGACATTTTTTTTTTTTTCAAATCTGAGAGAGGTCCTTTGGTTCTGAACAATCAACAATAACATTTGATGCCTTCACAGAAATTGCTTATTTTAAGGTAGATTGAAAATAGATTGCCTCTCTACAAGACATTCACTTTGCCTGTGATGTACACCCTTTCTATGCTAGGGCTGTATTGCGACAGTATTCATCCAGCCTGCACAAGAAAAGAGAGTGATCTTTCGGGTTGCCAAACTCTATCCTTTCCCTTTTGACATAGATTTATAAAAGGGCCTGGTCGTGGGAGAACTCCCATAGGGCTCAGTGATCAGGCTCGGGACCATCCTCTTTGGAGATTTTGATGTCACCTTTCCGTAAGAGTTACTGAATAAGCTGCTAGTCAGGGAATGTCAAACATATTTTTTATATGTATTAGTTTGTAACAGAGCCTATTGTCTCAGCAATTGCGTGCCTTTATTCAAAATATGCACACTATATCAAACTCCCAGCCTCCCATACATTAAGAACATAAAAATGGCCATACTGGGTCACACCAGTGGTCCATCTAGCCCAGTTTCCTGTCTTCTGACTCTGGCTGGTGCCAGATGCTTTAGAGGAAATGAACGGAACAGGGCAATTGATCAAGTGATCTGTCCCCTGTTGTTCAGTCCCAGTCAGAGGTTTGGGGATGCCCAGAGTTGCAACCGTGACCATCTTGACTAATAGCCATTCCTATCCATAACTCTACAGTAGCTGGATGTTGCAGCTACAATCATGGAGTAGAGAACCATCACTGTCATCCCTGACCCACTAAAGTTAGTCTTCTCAAAGGATAGAAATAGCTTTTTCATAAAGAGCAAAATCATGATTAAAAACTTCCCCAAAACAGTCGCTCTCTATCAGCCCTGCCTTTACTTTGCTTCACCTATGAATGACTATGAACGTTACATTTAGTATGATGCAATAAGGAGAAAATGGAAAGAGACATCTTCATTTAAATAAGGGTCTCTCTTTCCTTTCATCCAATGCAAATTGATTCATGAGCTGGCACAGGGTAGTGGCCCCTGAGTGAAAGTAACTGATGGCAGGTACAACCAGGCATTGTGCATATGACTTAATATGATGGAGCAAAGGAAATGAATATTGGGGAAAATATCAATTAAAATGATGCATGCATTCTTTGCTGAGTAGAGAACTTGAATTCTCTTCCCTTCCCCCTCTCCCCGCCATTTTTGTGTGTGGTGTTGCCTGATTTGCAGGAATTTTCAGCTTTGTTTGTTTTTTAAAAAGTGATGTATATGAAATAAGTTTTGGTTTCTCTTTATTGTTTTGTCAATCACCAATTAACACTTAGTTTGATTCACTTACTATAGTAGAGGTAAAAAATTTGAAAATCGCTTAAGTCCCATTTCCAAAAGGGATGCAGGCATTTGGGTATTTATGTCTCGTTGAAAGTCAATATGATTTAGGACATGTCTACACTATAGCTGCTATGGCTGAAGTATCATTTGGAATCATTCAAACAAGCAAAAGTGCATTCTTGTTTGATAACCTTTTTCTATGGGGAGCTTGTAAGTCAAGAACATCCAGGCTGTCTGAATTCAAGTTTTATATATATATGAGTTTCTTTAGGATCCAGGGCGCTTCTGCAGAAAGCCTTGCTATCACCAGGTCTAAAATTACATCCAGTCTTCCTCTAAACCAGTCTTGACTTTCTTCACCTGCACTCTGCTAATACTAAGGAAAAAGGTTCTCAAGATGCTATTTGTTCCAGCAAGTGCACATTTTGAAAGCACTATCTTTAGTGCACACTGAAACTTGACACCTTTTTCAATGGCTTTTACAGGCAGACACTGACGTGTTAAAAGGCAGCAAGATTATTTATTATTAACCCTCCCATTTTTGTGTCATCCTTGCTGTTTGTATGCCCAGCAGAAATATAGTCAGAAAGGGTCTTGCTTTACAAGTATGTATTGTTCTTGTTTCATGCCTGAACTAGGGGGGAATTTAATTTTCCTGTCAGGGTAGATACCTGTGTGATAATTTTTAACTTGTAGCTGCTTTAGCACAAATGACTTTGCCTTAAGATTTAACCGCTGGATGCTGAGTCAGACAACTCTGACTAAAATGCTAGAGCTAAAGAATTGCTACCTCACTGGTTGTCTGTTGGATGTCCTATTCTCCTTTAGAAAAATAATATGATGCTATTCGACAGCAGTCATGCAAAACACTGTCTTAGGTACTTATCTGGCCACCATTGCCATGGTATCTGAACATCTCACAATCTCTAATGTATTTACCCTCACAACACTTCTGTGAGGTCAGGAATTACTATTATCCCCATTTCACAGATAGGAACTGAAGCACAGAGAGATTCAGTGACTTGCCAAGGTTTCATAGGAAGTCTGTGGCAGAGCAGGGAATTGAAGCCAGGGTGCCCAAATGCCAGGATAGCACTGTAACCAATAGGCAATCCAGCAGTACTACGGTAAGATGCAATCTTTTGGGCCAATGCTGTAGTGCTTTTAGAAATGGAATCCTGCAATATTTTTTAAAAGAGCTATAAAGCACTAAACAGGAGGTGACAGCTGGAGCACGTTGTAAGAACGGGAGCTGAGTCAGTTTTGTGGCAAGTGGAGCTGTGGTTAAAGTAGGGGTTTTTTTTTTCTTTTGTGCTCTACCAGATCAACCTGTCGATTAGCATGAGACCCAACAGCTTCCCCTTGCGCTGGCCAGACAAGCTTTCATCTGGCTTGTCTGGCTCCTTCAAGCTGAGTTATGTGATTGCTACAGCAGGGTCTGAGACGCACACACTGTTTGATCTAGCCCTGTTCTGAAGTAGTAGATCCCAATGAACTGGAAGGAACAGCAGTCTGCCTAGAAGAAGGTGGTCTATTATGTAAAATGTTTCTGTGAATGTCTAGCTGGAAAGACACAAGTAGCAAATTCGCAGTTTGTAGGAGATGGGGCGGGGGGAAGATACGTATTAATCGCTGGGGTTGTGATGGATCTTTGATGCCCAAAGGGGAAAGATTTATTTTAGTACTCTTTGTTAAGCCTCTAATTATGAAGAAGGTTGGAGACCCAACAGGGACCTGTAGATTCAGACGTAGAGGAGGGTTATATTTAGTCCTGTGGTTTTAAAAATATTTCATTTAGAAGTTGTTGACATCAGGCTGGGAATAATGTGAAGTGACAGTAAGTGCAGCAGTTACTGGGTTTCAGGGCTCCTGAGTCCTATTTGTGACTCTGGTTCGAACTACACTAACTTGCAGCATGGCCCTGGGAAAGTTGCTTGGGATCCCTTGTTCAGAGGTGCTGAGCACCCACTGACTTCAGTGAGAATCGGGAGTGATCAGCACTTTTGAAAATCAGACCCTCAATTTTTATCCCAGAGTCTCCGAGCTATAAAATGGGCACGTTTTTCTATCATAGAGGATTGATGGGAGAGTCAGCGTATGAAGTTGTTTTCACTTTGATCACGATATTCTCAGTCCTAAGTGTTCAAAAATCATAAGATTGGCTTAATAAAAATTATGAGACTTAAAAATGTTAATGGGAGGGGTGTGTTCTTTAATCACCAGTCTGACTTTTGAATCTTTAGGATGCGCTTTTGTTTTTTTAAGCTTTTCTCTGCTACCAGGAGGATTAGAAACTTATTTTAAAAAAAAAAAATTCTCATGTATTCACAAGAGTCCAGGAGCTGGGAATTTAAGAAATGTTGCAAGACCTATGATAAAATCACAAATCAGCAACATTGCTTTCATCATAAATTCTCTTTTTTTGACGGGGAATATTTTTAGAGATAACCCTGGTGCAGACAGACACGTAAGTACTATCATACAGTTGTAGAGACAAAAGCTTTCGAATCAGCTCATCAGCCATATTTAAAAAAATGTAAGTAGGAAGAATTGTAGTGCTTGGCTACACACACTTAATTCAGGGCAAACTGAGGTGTAAATCTCCGTTGCACTAGCCTGCCACGGATTAAGTTCTGACGCACTTAAAGTTCCCTCGTGCACTTTGATCTATTCCTGTTTCAAAGCAGGATAGATCGAAGAGCAGTAGGGAACTTTTGATATGTGTCAGCAGGGTCCACACGGACACTTCGTGCGAGGCAGGCTAGTGCAGGGTAGATTTATGCCTCAGCTTGCTGCAAACTGTAGAGGAGCCCTTAAATTTGCAATTTTGGGGATTAGGAGTAAGAACAAGATGATTTAAAAAAAAACTTCTAAAAATTGTGAAGTATCAATTATATTTAGACCCTTGTTCCAACTTGCTACTCTGGTTAGATACAAAATGGAGAGGAGTATATTTGAGACTGGTACATCTCATTACAGGGGCAGTTGTTAATTACAGTTTCAGGATGATTATCTGACAGATGGATTACCTACCTTTCCTGTGTCACATTTATACCTTAACTATGGAATAATCTTAATTGTTTCTTCTCTCTTGGGCCTGGTTCAATAAAAACTCCATCTGCCATGTGTGCTGTGCAAGCCCAGTGTTTTAGAGGGGAGGGGGGATTCTGTAGCCTGGATGCCAGACGGAGTATTCTAGAATCTGGCCCTAAGCCTTTTCCATTTTGCCGTCTGTAATGATATGCTGCAATATGATGCAAGTACCACTGCAGTACAGTGCTGCTGCAATATGATATTACTCTTGCTGGAGTGGGGTGGAAAGTCAAGAGCTGAAATTCCTGTCACTGCAGCTGCTATGTTCTGAGTGATTATAGACCACCTTCTTGTCCTGAAAACCGCAAGCTGAACACCGTGCCTTCAGTCACAGCCCTCAGTGTGGTATGTTTCGTAAACCTCACCAACCCATGAGGCAGCATGAGCCAGTGTGTAGGACACTAGACTGGGAGTTAGGAGACTTGTGTTCTAGTCTTGGCTCTGCCACTGACTGGCTTTGATACCTTGGGCAAGTCACTTCACCCCTATGTCTTGTTCCTTTAGGTGGTATATTCTTTGGCGTTTACACTGTCGCTTACTATGTGTATTGACAGCATCTAGTACCTTGGAGCTCCAATCTCTATTGGGGTTTCTAGGCACTACTGTAATACAAATATATAATGATATTTCCCTCCCTGCTTTACTCTGGTGAGATAGTTGGTTGTTACTAGCTTATATCAGCAGTACATTACAGCACCTTCCAAGCTAGCTCAGCTACACTGGTTGGATGCACCAAGGGGGCAGAGCAAAGGTGCATCCATTCCCCGGCCCAGCCACTCGGGGGAGCATGCCTGCTGATTCCCAAGGGCTGTGTGGCCTGTGCAGGCATGTAATGTGAATTCTCATTTCCCCCGACTCTGAGCAGCTGTGTAGGCCAGGTCACAAGCTGGCTTTACATGCCTTTAAATATCAGTGCTCCACAAATCATTTCACCCTTTGTGGAGATAGATGTCAGGAGGCTGAAGTCTTGTGTCCTAACCTGCGCTTCTCTTTTTTCCCACTTCATTGCTGCTGAACACTCTTCTTGCCAGAGGCTCCCCATCAGGCTCATCAGAGCCTTCACATCTGTTGCCGCTGGTGTTTGGTGCATTTGAAGCCAACCCTCATACAGGTTTAGTCTCAGCTGCGTGTTCTTTAAGCACATGAGCTGAAAACTTTTACCTTCCAATCCAAGGGCAGTCAGGACATACCCGTTTCACAGCTCATGAATATGAATGGCTGCAATACTGACTACTTAAATGTGCGTCCGCTATCTGTAGAAGACAAATTCTACCTGGGTGGCTGTTCAGAATATTATTAATTTGGGGTCAAATCCTGACTCAAGAAATCCCAGTGAGAGTACTGGGAATATGGACAATAGGCTGAACCCCTTTGCTTCTATGCCTTTTCTTGAGAACATAGTTAGACCGACTGATGCCATGGAAGAAAAGAATTCACACTGTGTTTATATACAATGTATATGTAGGTATCACTTATACAGCAGCTTTGCAAACTCCTATACAGGTTAGAAATAGACATCACTTCTCTTGCTTCTGCAATGTGGCCATCTCAAGGGTGGAATGTGGCAGCTGTTTAACTGCACAGTAGCATCGCAGAATTGCTTATGACAGGAAGCAAAGAGTACTGCCTTATCCAGTTGAAATGGAAGTAGGCAGAAGGTAACTACTTACCTATTCGGCTTCCTTCCTGCTGGATAGCCAGCCACCAATGCCTCCTGCAGCACCTAGGAGATCCTTGATTTCTTTCCTATCAAACCACTTGCCTAGGTGAAACTCGCTTTAGGGACTTCTTGCATGAGTGTGATTGAACTAGATTGGGCTCTTGCACTGGGAAATCTGATGTATGAACCTATTGTACTTGGCTTGCCTCCATATCTAGCTCCAGGAAGGGTTGATATGACTGGTTATAGACTAGCATTAAAGGTTGCTCGCTAGTTATAAAAATTTTTGCTACAGGCCCCAGCCTGCAAAGACTTATGCATATGCTTGACTTAATTGACATCGATGGGTCAACTCACATGAATCCAGTTAAAACAGGTGCATTTTTTCAGGATGAAGCCCATGATGATATTGTTCATGTGAGAGAAAACGTCTAGTTGATGGGAAAGGAAGGAAATTTTAGAGGCTTAATTAGTTACTATTTCCCCCACAATGCTAGTATTCTTGGTTGATTTCTCTATCTCCCTTGTCTAATGGATTTGCCATACATGTTTTTTATCGCCAGGAATTTTTATGCATGCTGATAATAGTGTAATCCTCACCTCTGGGTCAGCCATCTGGGAGTTTAAACTGCCATCGCCGGGCTAAATTTCATCCTCTTTGCCAGGGGCTCAGATTGGATCAGCTGTTTAAATCATTTTAGCACTAAATACATGTTATTTAGAAAACCGAGAGAAAGCGTCAGACGAGAATAATTAGCCACTAAATGCTCCATTCCCATTCAGTGGATTGCCCCAGGAAATGAGAAGATACTTGTCAAAATTATTGGCACTTACGCAGTCCCCAAGTGGTTGTCCTATTGTCAGCGACGTGTAATTTCTCCTTCTGAATCAGGTTGCTCATGGGAAACTAGGTGAAACTAAGGTATTGTCTACACAGCCAGCACCTTTGCTTCAGTTTCAGTCATCCGTGACCAGCCAGGTGTAATTGCCTGTGTGAGGAATCCTTTATGTAGACAGGCAAAGCTACTGTTTACAGTGCTTGAAACTAGGCCACGCTATGCTGGTGCAAATCTGACTGTCAGCATTTTACCCTGTCTGCACGAAGCGTTTGCTGTGATGCAGCTACACTTGTGGCTGAAATCTGTGCATAGCTCCAGAGTAGACAAGGACTGAACTTTTGCAGGAGGCAATTTTTCTATATTTCTCTAGCTAATTACATTGAGAATATGGAACTTTGAAATATTTTTCAGGGAAGCAGTCCTGTTCCACTCTATAGTTTTGAGTACAGCCTGACAATAAAGTTCATTACCCTTAGGTTCCCCTACACAGTACATTGATATGGGAGGAAATTATGCATTTAGGTGTCACATTTATCAGGTTGGTCTACATTATCCCTACAGCTGCACTGACTCACTTCCACTTCCCAGTCAGTGCTGGCAGCTTCATTTGTTACTCCATGTTATCTTGTGTCTCACCCAAAATCTACTGGCTTCAAAGGTGATGGAAAACCTTCAACAGAGGATAATGACAAAAAAAGTCTCTACTGCACTTAGCTTGAAAGAATGTGCATTGTTCCTTTACAGTGTAGATTCAGTACATGGCCTGAGTCAGTTCCTGGGGCAGTTTTCAAACTGTATCATGCACAAATTCTTGCCTTTACTGGTTTCAACACTGGACATAAAGCCTTTCCTCTACTTTCCAATAAGTGTGGCTTGTTATATTGATTCAGTTGTGGTTGGGACCTCTAGGTGCTAGTATAATATAAAAAATAACAGCCAGAGCATAGATTTGCAAGCGGAATTTGGCCATCTCAGCCATGTGGAGTAGGGTAAGCATTCAGAACACGTAGGCCTGGTCCACACTAACCCCCCACTTCGAACTAAGGTGCGCAAATTCAGCTACGTTAATAACGTAGCTGAATTCGAAGTACCTTAGTTCGAACTTACCGCGGGTCCAGACGCAGCAGGCAGGCTCCCCCGTCGATGCCGCGTACTCCTCTCTCCGAGCTGGAGTACCGGGATCAATTTATCGCATCTAGACAAGACGCGATAAATTGATCCCAGAAGATCGATTGCTTACCGCCGGACCCGGAGGTAAGTGTAGACCTACCCTGAATGTGCTTAACTTTCAGTTCACTAACTTTTTGCCATTCTATGAACAGTCTGGTTTCTGAAAAGCACCAGGGTTTTATCTTGTATTTGTACAGCGCCTAGCATAATGGAGTCGTGGTCCATGTCTGGGGCTCCTAGGCACGACTGCAATACAAATAAATAATTTAGCAAAACCCTGATGTTCTTATGCCGTTGTACACAGCTGATTTAATCGTTATAAATTACAGTTGATGACTTATGGAAACTGAAAAAAAAAAATGCTCTTGAGGGCCCTCCATTGTGTAACCCATTGGGACCTCTTTGGCTAAATGTAGCTTTCAAACATCTTTCATCGGTCTGAGCAATCCAGTTACAAGTTTAAATATTTGGGTTCATGCTGTTGATCTGTGACAACTGTGGAGATTTTGGGTCCCTCTGCCAATTAGTAGATTAAAATGATGGATAAACATCATCTACGCCTGGTATAACCTGGTAAGCAGTGTAGCTATGTGGGTCCCAGGATATTAGAGAGACAAGGTCGGTGAAGTAATGTCTTTTATTGGACCAACATCTGTTAGTGAAAGAGACAAGCTTGGACCCAAAGAAGAGCTCCGTGTAGCTCGAAAGCTCGTCTCTTTCACCAACAGACGTTGGTTCAATAAAAGTTATTACCTCACCCGCTGCGGTATCTGGTATCATCTTGATCCTTTCTTGATACACTGGCACTTTATAACTTAATGTATCAGAATGGAACTTGTTTTTGTGCTAGGTGGTGGTGAATAGTCATGTTTATTGCCTGAGGACCAACCAAGAATGGGAGCCCTTGTGATAAGCACTATACAAATATAGAGTAGTGGATGGTCCCCTGTCCTGAAGCATTTACAATCTAAATAGCCAAGACAGGCACAGGGTGGGGAAGGGGTAGAACACAAGCAGAGTGAGCAATGTGATGGCAGCAAATGGCATGTTAGCTTCAGGATTTATTGGGGGGTTGGTTTATTTAGCAGGGGATCAGCTGAATAGAAAGAAAAGTGAAAGCAGAAGAGACATTGAAGAGAAGCAGGTGAGGAAGATAGGGAAGAGGGGAGAAGGGATAGGTGTGGAGTGAAGCTGAGGTGAAGAGGCGGGGAGAGGGTTGGAGCAAATGGACAATCACCACAGACCAGAGATTGTCCAGTCAGAACTGTAGAAAATTCTCTGGGATCAGAAGGTCCCTGCTTTGGCTGTATCTGTGCCAACCCATTGGAATCTCTGGCTGGCTTCTCTTTGCAGTTTTCGCTCCCGAACTACATGGTGGGGGGATGGAGCAAAAGAGGCTCCATCTGGGCTCTAGCTTCCCTCGGAGAACTTCATTTCCTCTCCACAAGGACAGCAGTAAATATCTGTCAGGTATATGTTATGTGGTCTCTTAACCATGATTAGGCCCTGAGAAGTGGGAATAAATATTTAGTGTGTAATGATTCCTTAATATGGTAGAGCCAAGGTGGGTGAGGTAATATCTTTTATTGGGCTAATTTCCATTGGTGAGAGAGACAAGCTTTTGTGCTTACATGGGTTTTTGAGACCTGAATGCCTCATACAGAAACTTTGCTAAACATCCTAGTTAGATACGATGAGCGGGCCACATAGCACGGTTGACGGACAATAGGTGGACTGCAATCATTACTAAGTGGTACCCACGAGAACAGAAAAGACCACCTGGTCGGCCTCCAAGAAGATGGGAAGATGACATTGTTAAACGTTTCAGATGAACATGGAGAAGAAAGGCAAGAATGCGAGAAGAATGGCGGATGTGTTATGATCGGCGCAGTCTTAACGACAGCTGAAGACCGATCGATCCAGGTGATCCTAGTCTACTTGTACGTTATTAAGTTTTCTACCTTTATGGCCCTTGATGTTCATTGCTGGCATGAAAACAGGATGTTTGTCCTGGAGAGCTGATTTGCTCCTGCTGTTCATTTCCCACCTGAAGTCAGGAGAATGCTCCTTTTCCCATGAGGGCTGCAATTGGCTTCAATTTGCTAGAGATGAGCCTGATCGGAAAAATCCAGCAAGGCTAAACTGATATTTCTCACCTTACAGAGATTATTTTTTTATCTTTCCTATATTCTTTATCTTTGTCTTGTTTTTTTATAGGTGGGTGAGGAAATATATAATCCTGAGGGTAGATGATTTGGTTAGCTATATAACATGAACGTGTCTTAAAATTGCATCAGCAGTATTTCTTATCTTCAGCTTTTAATTTGTTCCGTAGTTGTGTTTGGGCCTGATTTTATGAGATTCCTCTTTAGGAGGAGCTGAGCGTTCCCAACTCCCATTCAAGTCTTTGAGAGTTGAGGGTACTAGGCCTGTTGCAGAGGTTTCTCAGCAGTTTGTCGGATCAGAACCTGTGGTACTTTATTAAATATTGCCTAAGACAATTACATGCTCTGATCTAGTAAGGAGCTTTGCCCAGGCAAAGGAACGAACACACACACACACACACACACACAAATGAACACTCCCTCCCTGAAGGACAGGGGCCTTAATTCTTTTAAAAAATAAAAACAAAAAACAACCCCTCCCTCCCCCACCAAAACCTCCAATCAACTCTCCATCCTGCTTGTGTCTGTGTCATTTAGCATGTGGCCAGCGAAGAACCTCGCTACTCTGCAATGTTCTCTATTTGAGGGTAGGAAGATACATGACATCTAGAAAAACCTTCTGCATTCTAGTAAATGGGATTAACAGGCCTTCAGGATAACTAATTCAAAAGGCTGGGTCCCTTACATGAGTCCTCTCTAATCTTCTACACGATTCTAGAATGACAGAGTGTAGATCTCTTTTCTGTTAGCAGTTTTAGGGTTTCAGAATTATTTTAAAAATAAGAAATAGATACCACCAGCCATATCTGTAAAATACGGAAAAAAACTGCAGGGACCTTATTTGATTGAAACACTTAGGTTTAGTATGGGTGCAGATGATCTAGAGAATTCCATGTTTATTTCATTCCTCAAATCATGTTTATGATTAACATGATTCAAATCAAGAAATGGCAATATTTACAAATTGACTGATTGCTTTCAAATAAACCACACCATAATATACATTTCATAATTCTTGCCATTGACAGATGCATTCTCAAGTTTCATTTGATCATTGGATGGGCAAAGATGCCTTTCTGAACATGGTTTGCTTATTTTTATTTTAAATTGCTGCTTGAAAGTCGTAGAGTTGCTAAAGAGAAACTTTGCAGTGCAGTTCTCATTATATGCAAATGTCAGGTGGACATGGTGGTCCTCCTTTTATTTTCTGTATTTTATTTCCTGTATTTCCTATTTCCTTTGTACAGAAAGAGGGCTCTGGAGAAATGATGTGGATTTTAGCCCATCTCTATACAAAGAGGGTATGTAGAAAACTCAATTTCCAGAATGTAAAAGTCAATTGTATTGTGATTACATGTGGCATAATTTGGGTTTGCTCAGTTCATTGTTACTCTGTCTTCTTATTGAGCAACAAAATGGTCATGTTCTATGAAACAGAACTCTGAGAAGGTTAATGCTTTGTATTGGCAGTTGCAAAAAAAAAAAAAAAAAGGTTAAAAATATTTTAAAAGTTACAAAATGTAGTGGTTTACCTATTTCCTGTGCTTCTTGGGGGGGGCATTAATGTAAATCAGATCCTCCCCTCCTTTTTTTATATGAAATACATTCCCCTATATAAAGAGGTTTAGCCTTTACTTGTAATTTCTCTTTGCCATTTTGGGCCAAATGACTGGCCTCAAATCCTGCTTTCCCATTGTCATAAACAGGGCCATTTTTCTGCAGTGCAGAATGAGAGAGAGAGAGAGATCCCAGGATAGCCAGTAGCCCAGTTGTTAGGGCACTTACTTGGAAAGTTGGAGACCTGGGTTCATAATTCCTGCTAGGACCTGATTCAGAATGGAAGTAGGTGCTGTCTGCTTTAATACTATATATCTGTCTCTTCTCTGCTCATGGTGCCGGGTGCCCAAACAGCCCATCTTCCCTTTTCCCTACTGCAGCCTGCACAATTGGGGCACACTGGCACAGGCAGGTGACCTAGTCCAGATGATGGCAAAAGGGCCGGGAGGCTGCAGGCTGTGTTGCTGAAGGGTCTGAAATTTCTCATACTGTCTCCCCTACGTGGTACCTACCATACAGAGGAGACAGTGCTCTGAGAATCCTCTGTATTGGACAGAATGGACAAAGGGCATGTAGATCCTTGGCTCAATTTTTATTTTAATGGTTCACATTCCACTTTCCTGCTGTAAACTACTGTGTATAGAGGCTAAATCCGAATTCTCAGCTGGGTCACTGTCAAATCTTATCTACAAATGAGAGGGTTTTCAAAAGCACACTTGTTGTTTGAGTGTGTTGCGCTGATTTACATAATAATAGACAGAGCTGTCATTTCCAACGCTGCATACTGACAATACATTTCCTTGCACTGGGGCTGGTGTATTTCGCATGCACGTCACTTACAAAGTGGCTAATAAATAAAAATCGTCTTCGGAATTATCATGTAGGAGTGACACCACTTTGCATATTTCAACCCAGGGCCAGGGACCATGGGGGAATACTAATGTGATTCAATCTCACCCAATAGGCTGCAGTGTGAATGATACAATATATCATCCACATATATTATAAATCAACTTCATAGATTAATTCTGCAAAAAATAAATCTCAGTGGGGTTTTCATACAGTGGACTAGGTAACGATTCCAAGAGGCTTGCTGTGGATCAGAAAATTAGTAAATAATAAAATATTGTTCTTTGGTAGCAGGCTTATGGCATTATAACTAAAGCCGCTCTGGTACAGTATTTAGTCTTGTTTAGATAGACCTGCAATAGCCTGATCCCTTGTTCACCTCCCATTTCAGCTGTTAAAACTGTGTGGAACAGAACATTTCATCTCTTTTTAAGCAAATAAGCTACCCGAGACATTAAATGTAGTGAGAAAATACAGCCACATAAAACCAAATTCATTTCGAGCTATTCCATCTGGAAAACTGCACTGAGGAAATAAGAAAAAGAAGAAGCTCCTGTAGTTTTGTGTTTCCAGCAAACTTTACCTTTCTAAATAAGATTCTGGAGTCCCCAAAAGCCCTTCCTGCTTTGGGCATGTTCCCAGCATGATGTTAGAACATTGAGCCAGTGGCGGGATATTCACTACCAGATGCCCTGGAGGTAATTTGATGACAGAGTTCCTCTATTAGCCTGTATAGTAGGTAATAGACCAGTACGCAGTCTAAAGTAACCCATCTGCACACAGTAAATTGGTAAAGCAGTGTAGTCAAAGGTAGTGAGGTAGGTAATTACAGCGAGCGTATGTTACCATGACCGGCTTCTTTGATGGATAATGCAGCTAGAGCATATGCACTCCTATCACTGCAGTGTCCTGCATACTGTCACTGCTCTATAAGAATGTGTCATTTAATTCCTTTTCGTTTTCTGGATGGTCTCTGCTTGTCTCTCAGGAGACCCACAGATTTCCCCCCAGTTTTCTCACCTTAAAGACCTTGGTGAACTTACGCCCACCAGCAGAGAGTGGGAGCCATCTTTAATAGTACTGGGGCTCAGGGCTTCAGCCCTGCAGGAAGCACCTGTCCGGGGGTTGGGGCTTCAGACCTGCTCCTACTGAAGCCCCAAGCCTGGGCAGCCACCTCCTGTAGGGCTGAAGCCCTGAGACCCCCTTTCCCACTGGGCAGAATCCTCTAGCCCCGCTGCAGGGAAGAAGATCCGAGCTCCCCGCTCCTAGTCTGGTAGCTGGAGAATGGGCGGGAGGGGGGAGCATGAGGGGCTCCGTGAGCCGCACTTCAAGTGTAAAAGAGCTGCGTGCGGCTCACAAGCCACGATTTGGCCACCCCTGGTCTAATCTATCAAAAACTAGAGGACTTCACTCTCCAGGGCTGCCTATCTGGCTTCTTTCACCGGCAGTAAATGTAATTAGAAATTTTGTGTTAATTTCCCAAAGGGATGAAATATAATCTTACAGTAGGATGTCACCTTCTGATTGACACCTTGACTGTAAGTTCTTTGGGGCCGGGAGCGTTGTCTTTATTTTTCTGTACATCACCTTCCACCATGGGGTCTGTAATTGGGTTTCCTATGTGCTGCTATAATACAAATAACAAAGGTAGGCACTGGTAACTTACGAACAAGAAGTCAAATGAAAGCAGCACATGCATCATGACTTGCCCTTTCTTTCATGCCTGACTTTTAGAATGTGCTGTAGGGTCTCACTCCCACACCACATTGTTTATGGAAGACCGAGTAATACTTAAAAGCAAATGAAAGGCCACACGCAGCTTCAGGCTCCCCAAACGGAGCATTTTTATCCTAGAAAGTCATGAAAAATGTCCTTTGGCTGTAATCCCAATTTATATCATAGCAGAAAATGCCCAAAATGTGGCGGTAACCTGTCCATTTGGTCACGTATTGTGTAGTATGAAGATATCAAGCTAAAATCAAGAGAGTTATTTACTATCTGTTAGACACCATACATAACCCAAAGGAGTAAGTCTGGAAAATCAGGGTATTCATTCTCATACGTTTTTGGCTTCCTTTAAAATGGCAGGTGTAAAGGTTTATTGCTTAAATTCTCTTTAAAAAAAATTGCACGTAAGACAAGGCCAATCCCGTTGCAATCTGTTTTATGTCAGTGAAGGATTCATCTCGAGAATGAGCTGTACAAGCGGATCAAGTATGCAGATGTGGTTCTCATTTAACGCTAAGCTGTTATTTAATGGAGACAGAGCACAGCTTAATTTTCTTGCTCGATCCAGGCTCCTTTGCACTCTCCTCACAGCACAGTAGCAAGGCCAATATGTGTTCCGAAGAGCTGTGAGCCTGGCCTGTCCCCTGTGGTTGAGATGGGAAGAACAGAAGCCCCTTGTGCTTTGAGTTTTGTAAGGAATGATATCCCTTTAAGACTAAGGAAGGAGTCTGGATGAATGCACAGCACCCTTTGCCCAATCAGATTGCATTGAGCTGGCAAACCGCAGCAGACTCCTTGTCCTTGCTGTCAAGCTTACACTGTAACAGCTACTTACAGGTGGTACCCTCGCTTGCCCATTCAAACGCCAAGTCATTACAGCTGGAAGTGGCTAGTTGTAAAAAAAAAATCTCTTTGTAGGTCAATGATCATTCTGTATAAAATTTGATGACGGTGTTTGGTCTTCGGTGTGTGCAAACAGCTTCACCAACTTGAACCTGTGAAAGTATCCATTATTTGTAGCGGCCTACAGGCCCCAGCTAACATTTGGGCCCCATTGCCCTAGGTGCTGAGCAAAGACATAGTCCCCCAAAACCATACATTCTTGATGAGACTCAGACATAAGTAAGAGATGTTATCCCCACCTAATAAATGAGGAACAGAGCCGCAGAAAGATTAAGTGTAACATTTTCAAAAGCACCTAAATTCCATTTTCAAAATGAACTTCGGAGCCTAAGTCTAATGGAAAGACAATGGAACATAGGCTCCTAAGTGCCTAGGTCAATTTTGAAAAAAGGGCTTAGGCTCCTCAGTCACTTAGGTGCTTCTGAAGATATTGCCCTACGTAACTTGCCCATGGTCACCCTGGATGTGTGTGTTGCAGAGCTGGGAATTACCCCAATCTCCTGAGTTCTAGTCCAATGCTTTTACCACAAGACCATCCTCCTACTTTAAACCATCTTTCTGCTTTAAGCTGATAATAGGTTCACAGCTAATAGCAAGGGGCTGGTTTAATCACTTTGCCTCATCTACAGTAATGGAAACTCATTTAAATCAATGGTACACAACTGCAAGAGACAACCCTTAATACTAGAGCTTATTACACACATCCCTATCCTCCCTAGGGGCATTGTTTATGTCCTTGTAATGACAAGCACAATCCTACAGGTCACCCGTAGGTATAACCAGTGTACATACAGTGCCAGTTCAAGAGGAGAGAAAAAGTATGGAGATGCAGCAGCTGGTTTTACAAACTGCATGGCCATCCATGTCTGAGTCTGGGGGATCTCAGAAGTCTTAGAGTTTGATTCTAATCTCAATGTACTCTGATGTAAATCAGGAATGACTGCACATATAAACCGTCACACTGGTGTAAAACTCTTGTGAGAGCAGAATCCGGCTGCATCTTCCTTGACCAGCTACAGGCCTGTAATCCACCATTAGTCCAGCTCCATCATTGGTGGGTAGTGTAGTGTAGACAGGGCTCCAGAGCTTTTTTTTACTTCTGTGTCCTCATTGGAGTTACTCCTGAGTTATACTGGTGTAAATAGAGGCATAATAAAGCTCTAGGGACTCTGACATCCTCTAATCTCAGGGTTTGTGTAGAGACACTCCAGGTAGGGTTAATGTTGTAAAAGTCTGTCATCTTTCACCACTGCTCCCACCAGTGGCAGCGCACAGCTTGCAAATGATGAGTCCAGTTTGTTCGGGGTGTAGTCATGGCCTTCAAGATCAGTGACAGAACCGAAGTTACACCCTGCAAGGCTGCCTGACTCAATGTGAACACTGCATGTTTCCATTTAGCAGGGTTTCCTTTAAAAACCTACTTTTGCTCTAATTGAAGCCAAAACTTCCTGTTGTCTTCAGTGGAAGCAGGAGCAGGCTTTCAGTTACTAGCTCTATAAATTCAGACACTTGTTCAAGTTAGTGCTTCAAGCCCAGGCATTCCATCATCAGTAGTTATTGCTTTTCCTAGATACCACTGGATCAAGAGCCAAGCCAATATGCCTACCTCAAATCTCCTCTAATGCTTTTTTAACTGGAAGCCAGATTTACTGTTTCTTGCAAAGACTGAGGCAGAAGTTGTTTTTGTCGGATCTTTGCTGTTTACCTGTTCATGACATTACAGTTAAGCTTCTGTCGGTGTTTTTGTGATAAATCCCTGTGCTTGCCGTTTTATGGCTTGGCTGAAAACGTTTGCTGTGGGCTCAGAATTGTCTTGCAAGGTCTCGCTGCAAAAGTAAGAGAGGTCGGCATTTTAGATGTTACTTAAATTTTTTTTTTTTGCAACTCCTAGTGAAAAACACAAACAAAAAAGCCTTTCATTTGCCAAAATAAGGTAATTTGTAAGCAGTTCTGGGCTGCTCTTCAGAGATGCTGAGTACCCATAACTCTCATTGGCTTTACTGGGATCTGTTGATGCTCACTAGCCCATAAGTAGATCAGGTGTATTGGTTCTGCTTCTGATCCCATTGTTTTCAATGGGAGAAAGATCAGGCAAAAACTCCATTTTAAAAAATGAAAAATATTAAAAGAGCTAATATAGGACCTGGTCCCATAAGTCTTCCTTAAAGACTTGTTCACTTCAGTGGGGCTACTTATGTGAGAGGAAAGTAAAGATTGCAAGGTTCAGGATACACATACAATTGTAAGCCTGTTGAGACAGGGAGTATCTTTTTGTTTTGTGTTTGTACACCACCTAGCACAGTAGAGCCCTGGTCTAGGACTAGGGCTGCTAATAGATAACGCCAATAAATAATAATAGCATGCCATACTGTGTAGGCTTCCATTGCAACGTTGCTCTTTACATTTTCCTTAGAATTGCAGGAACACCCCCGAATAGGAATATGCCTAGTGGTCTGATTCATTTATTTCTTGAGAGGTTCTGAGAGTCTGCACGTCCATTGGGTGCAATCTGGCAATCAGTCCATGGATACATATTCACGTGGTAGTCTGTAATGGCTGATCTGTGGGAGGCAGATGCATTTCTGTGTGGTTTTAAGATGTTTACCCAGCAGACTGGAACATTTCCTT
The DNA here is from genome assembly GCF_013100865.1 of Trachemys scripta elegans. NCBI lineage: Eukaryota > Metazoa > Chordata > Testudines > Emydidae > Trachemys > Trachemys scripta. The sequence goes on from NC_048315.1 coordinate 13,160,361, forward strand.
GGGAGCCACCCCTGAGTTCAGCTAAGCATTGTGTATCAAGTTCCATAATGATACAGTCATTGAACACTTTTAAATAAATAAGTAGTACACACTTGAAACAATCTGTGTTTATGCAGGGGACCATAAGGACGAGGCACAAGCAGTTGTCATTTGTCACATGCTTAATTTCTTTTACTTCTCTTTTTCTTACTATGTACCTTTTTTTTGTAGTAGTGCCCATTAGAACTGGGTGAAATTTCTCAAATGAAACTTTTTTTAGTGAAAAATGTAGATCCAGTTTGACCAAAACACATCTCAAATTCATGTAGATTTTGGCAAATTGTATCAGTTGGAAAAAAACCTAAAAAAGAAAAAAGAAACAAAACCTGAAAACAAAACAAAACATTGTTTTGACATTTTCAAAATGAAACATTTTGGCTTTTCAATTCAAAATGACTTTTTGTTTAGGAATTTCCATCTATATATAAAAAACAAAACAATGCTTGAAATCCAAATAATTTTGTTTTACTTTTCAATTTGCTGAATATTTTGAAAAGTTTTGATTTTGGGTTGATCCGAAATGCTGTTTTTTCTGAATTGCCAGCAAACGGAAAAACCCATAATTCTCACGTTTAGTGCCCACTGTGCGTGAGACAATTTTCAAACACCCAAGAAGATGATTCCCCACTGTATGAAACTTGCATGGTAAGAAAGATAAGTAAGGAGACAAAGTTTAGGGGAAGAGGAACAGTAATAGGGAATAGGCAATTTATATCCAAATAAACTCAGTTCATTGAGGACAGCAAAAGTGGATCTTTAAGAGGAATTAATAATTTGTCACCTTTTTTTACCTTAATTCTTTGTTTGCTTCCATTAAGATTTGGCTGTATTGGGGATTCACTGTTTGAGGCAGAACAATGCCATTTGTTTCTTCGGAAATGTAGCTAGTGTTCAAGTGCAGCTCCAATTAAAGCTGTCAAATGTGTACTTTGGCTTCCCTGAGATTTAGCAAAATGTTTTTTTTTTTTTTAAGTCAGCATTTTGTCTCTTACTACACTCCTCAATCACATTAATTCCTGGATCCTCATGCTAAAAGACTTGCAGTCCTTTCTGTAGTTTGTAGCTGCTGAGGTCTCTCCTGAAATTGTTAGTGAAGCTCAGAACCAAAGACTGCAGCCCCGACAATAAATTTAGATTCCCCCCCACCCCTTTTTTTGGGCTGGTTCCCACAGTGTAAGTGCAGATTTCAGTATCTCAGTTGAATGGAGCGGAGCCAGAAACTGCAGCAATGGTCACCTTATTAGAGCAGAGCTAGCATTATATAAATTGTATGATAATGGGAAAATTGTGCTGTGTAGCAAGCATAGCTGCATTGAAGGGAATGAATGAGGTAGGAGCAGAGAGGGACTGTTATATATTCCACCAAACAAAATTCTTCTTTAAAAACAGCTCGGGTTTCTCAAGTCCCAAACACAACCATAAAAGAGGGTGGGAGACGACCAGTTAAGTCTGCAATATACTACTGATGTTAATTTCTAACCACGAAGCATGGTTGGAGATGAAGACAGCATGTTTTGTGTGGAGGGGTAGGCTGGAGGCGTGTGTTGTGGATGAGGTAAAGAAAGCCAAATCATGTTTGTAAGATTGCAAGGGTGAGGACTTAACTAATGATTTCCTAGGCGCTTTTATTTGCGATGGTCGCTGTTGAGTCTAACTTATTTGCATCATCCCTTAAGGGTCCAGTCCTGCTGGAAGGACCCGTCCTTAATGTAAAGATGGACATCAAGTTTGTAGTATGGGAGTGACTATGTAAATGTCTGTGTCAAGTTTCTGAGCATGCCCAGTATGAGAGAGACGTTTCCAGAAACTTGACTTGAGTCACAGTGAGCCACATACTTGTGCAGGTTATAAAAGTCTTCTCTTGTGGCAAAGGTGGCTTCTAAGGGCTTTTGCCTTCTCTGAGCGCTCTGTCTGCATAAGACACATCTGACAGTGAATGGATTCTTGCCCAAGATTTTCAAATGTGGTGGTGATTTTGGGTGCCTCAATTTTTGCACGCATAACGTGAAACTCCTTAAAGAGGACTGGTTTTAAACAAGCGCTTGAGCACCCACCTTTGGATATTAGGCCTCTCTACGGTGTTCCAGATTAGGCGCCTCAAATTGCTGGTGACTTTTGAAAAACTTGGCCTTGAGGGTAGAACTGTCAGAAGGCTGACAAAATCAATCCTCACAGCTCGTTAAGCAGTAAATATTAGAAAATACTTATTTTAAAAGCTTAAGTTTTAAAAATAATTGGTACACTTAGCATTTCTTTTTATGCTTCTGTCTATCTATCTGAGGTGTCTATATGGCCCCTGTTACCATGTTGTCCAAGAAGTTCACAAGTATTATTTCTTGTCATGGATTTTAATAATTGCGGGGAACGCAGAAAGTAAACTTATTTTGCAGTTTTGTTATCACTTAGAAGTTAGTGCATTGCCTTAACAATGTAGCACCAGGTACCTTACCTGAATTCCTACCTGGATGCTACCTTGATATTCCTCCTCCTCCATCCCCCCAAAGATCTATTTCAGTTTACTCAAGACATCTATTTCTTATTTTTCTTTCTCCTTCTCCGCCCTAAGACTAACCTGAGAACACAGAGAACATCCAGAACCTTTTGAACAATACTTGTGAGGCTCTGATCTCTTCAAAGGCGCTGTTCGATGTTTGATTTAACAGATGCTAGGCAGATTTCATTTAAACGTCTTTTCAAGGCAGTGTTGTGGGACATGACAAGAATGCGGCGCTCTATCTAGATTCCTTTGGTTAAAGGAAATTCAGTGTTCTTAGATTCTGCTTATACAGCTGGGGTTGCACTTAATGATCACTTTGCTCTTTTTCTATTAACCCAAGAACAGTAAGGGATGAAGAGTGAAACCACTGGCACAAAATCTTTCCTAATTATGACTCTCTCGGAATAGGCAGGAGAGAGAATCTTGCATCCACCGTGACAGAGAAGTAAACCTTTGCTTTGTTTCCAGAGCTCAGATAACATCACGGTGAGCTGGAGGAGGATTCTGGGTAGCACAATGCAAATGAGCACATGAAGCAACCCCATTAGTTGCGGTCTCTTTATAGCTCCCCTGATGACCCTCAGGAAGGCTGAGTTGCAGAAGTCCAGCCTGACTGTACTTCTCAATGAAAACGGAGTGGTGTGGTCATTACATCATCCATGCATCTGAAGAAGTGTGTTTTTTACCCACGAAAGCTTATGCCCAAATAAATCTGTTAGTCTTTAAGGCGCCACCGGACTCCTCATTGTTTTTATCATCCACTTTAATTAGTCCTTACCTGGTATCATATGTGAACCAGTGCACTAGAGGTGAAAGACTCCATTTCCTAATAGGTTTGGCCCTGTGAACCATCCCATGCATGTCCGTAAGGTAAACTTTCTGCACCACATGCCACCGTCTATACCACACCTGGTAAAATGGTGCCACTACCATTGCGCCGTGACTGTTCTGTTTATTTTCATATCCTAGATTTACTGTAGTGTTTCCTACTGTGGTGATAATTACAGATCAGGACACTGGGTCCTGCTGGTGGCTGGTTTGCAAATCGTCTATTGGCAGCTGACAGGAACCACGTGATTTTGTTCTGAGTATAATTTCTTCAGTGCCCAGGCAGCTTTAATACAGAAGAAAAGTCTTTGACGGGATCAGAAGCTTTTGTGAAATCTTCTAAGACTTCTGTGCAGCTCGTTTTTCTGCATGAAGCATTTACAAAATGCTCCTGACAATACATTATCCATGTCACAGTTTAAGTGCCAGTATTTTAATATGGAATAGACGCTAGAATGAAAGATATCAGCATGTTTATTTTTCTATTTTCTTGTGTAATGGTCCATTAAGTCAATATTTTCATTATCATAAAAAAAATACCCTGAAGTGACGTGCATGCAAATAAAGCTATTTATATATTACTGCTTATGGTCTCCACTTTCTATAAATAAAGGAACAACTGCAGTGTAGGCCACTTTCTCGCTCTCTGAAGAATTCCTTAATGAGGTTCTAAATTTTAATTGACGTATAGGGATTATTTCTGTAGGGGCACATACAATAATGGATTACTTGTCATGGTGAATGTACATCAATTTTTCTCTCTTAGTATAAACACATTTGTACTGAAATTGCATTCAATGTAAATTGTGCTATGTTAATTTTTTTTTAGCACAGAACTAGCACGTGCCTGTCTACCTGGCACACTCCCTGCTGCAGTGTAGAAATATCCTAGGTGATGTGTCCAGGACCCCATAGAAAGCCTGTGGCAGAACCGAGGATAGATCCTAGAAGTCCTGCCTTCCAGCCCCGTGCTTTAACTAGAAGACCATTCTTGTTTTAGATCATGGATATTGAATCTCATGCTTTAGTATGTCATCCGATCATCTCCAGAAGTCAGGAAGGACACACTGTTAGCATCAGCATTTTTCTGAACCATCTTGCTGGAGACAGACTATCAGATGAGAAAGTATCGGTGGTCCCCTCTAGTTCGGTAAGTCCGATGTTCCTGTTAAAGATGAGTTTGAGACACAATGTCTGAGGGTGCAAAGAGCTGCTAGGCTTTTTGTTATGGGCCCACCTAGAATTCCTAGAGACTTGGTTCTGCCATGTGCTAAGCATCTTTAATACCCACTGGTGCCTGTGGGGATTTGAGGTCTTGCACCTTGCAAGATTGGACCCTGGATTTGGAAGTATCAACCCCCCCGCCATATTCTCAGAATCTGTATTCTGCAGGCTTCCCTTCTTTGCCTCAGAGAGGAAGTGCTTTCTATTGTGTCCCTTTTCTACTATTTTCGAGGTAATGGCTCAGACTTTCCTTCCACTCGGCAATGCTAACTTTTAAAGTGCCCCACCTTGTAGCTGTATGTTTGCTGAACATGTGCTGCTGTTTCTCATGCACCACAATGTCCCCAAAATGCAGCCCGTTTTCTCCAAAACGCGTGGTTAGCTTCTTTTTATTACAAAAATTGCCTTGATATTGTTGCTATAAATTGTAAACTTTTCCAGAAGACTTATTTTAGATCAGTAAATTTTATCCAATTATGTGGGGATAAAGCAATCAGCAGCCCCCCCCCCCCTTTTCCCCCTGGGAGGGTGTTTCTCAGGATTATGTGATTAAACAAAGGCTTAAAAGAGGAATCTTCTTTAAACAGCTTATGAAATAGTTATTGAAATCTTCTGAGAAGGAAACTGTACTTACAAATGCTGATAAAGGTAATTGAAAGAGGGTCAGCAATGCAGGAGGTTGACTTGGCAATTTTGTTTTTTGGGGTCCCCAATCCTACATGGGTACAGGCATCTGCTTATGCTGAGGTCATTGCAGAATTGGGGGCCTTAGTTAATATTTTTGACTAATCCTCATGTCTTTATGGTTGAATCCTGAGCCATTGGATCAATGGATGTCTCAGCATCCTCTCTTCTGATGGATGGATTAGAATCCCTTCTGTGTTTTTAGGAAGGTGGGCTAGTGGCTAAGGTGCTAGCCTCGGGCTTGAAACACCTGGGTTCAATTCCATGCTCTGCCACAGACTTCATGACCTTGGGCAAGTCACTTAGTCTCTCTGTGCTTCAGTTCCCTCTATGTAAAAAGGGGATAATACCACTGTCCTGCCTCACAAGGGTGTCACGAAGATAAACAGGGGCAGCGAGGTGCTCAGGTACAATGGTAATATAAACACAGTAAATAGATTGTGCTCATTATAATAATTGGGTTCAGTACATATTATTTTCAGCCAAATCTCCAAGCACTTTACAAAGCCTCTTGGTACACCCGTGAAATACCTATTAGTACCAATCTATTATATTTAAACATTCGTGCCATAATAAAAAAAAATTATCCTCATTTTGCAGATGGGGAAACCGAGACTCTGAGTGATGTGCCCAAGTTCTGTGCTTCTCAGACACATCTGGGAATTGAACCCAGGAGTCCTGATAACCTTTTTCAAATTCTAACCACAGGGTCACGCAGCTTACCTCTCTCCTGTGCCCTTGACCCTGAGCTATATCATAGCCTTCTAGCTCCCTTCAACATCATTAGTGGATTGCTTTCGGGATCACTCTTATCTTATGCAGACAACAAAGCGGTCTCTTTAAGCCTCTCTTCCTGATCTGAATATCATGCTATCCTTTTGCTAACATTATTGATCGCTACACCCCTTGCAAAAAGATTTTCAGTGATTAAAGGGAGAGAGGGAGAGAACAGATTAATGGCTCATCCACTATTGTTAGTCTGTAGGGAGGTGATCCTGCTCTGCCTTTAAAGTACCAAGATGGATTCTGCTGCCATTAGCCTGGTCTGAATTCCACAATCACAGCACTAGCCGAAGATTCATGGTCGGGCATACCAGATGGAGCAGTGCAGGAGTTGCCTCTCTGGGACATGCACAGAACATTTTTAGCTCCAGTAAGGCTGCAGGAACCTTAATTAACAGTGGCAAGGCATTGTCGGGAGTGAGGTTTCTATATTGCTCCCTGCCACAGGGGAAGTCTCATAACTCCTAGAAACTTGCTGGCAATTCTTTCACTTTAGCAAATTGTGCTGCGTTCAGTTCTGACTTTGCTGGGATTGTTTCAAGTGTTTTTTACTGGTGCTTTTCTTGTACTATGGGTCGGTGCTTTGAACGTGCTATTATGGGAGGTTGTAGCAGGGAGCGCAGCTTTGTGCTTGAAGCACTGGACTGGGAGTCAGGACATCTGGGTTCAGTTCCTGGTTCTGCCACAGACTTACGTTGGCACCTTAGGCAAACAGCCTACCCAGCCTGTGGCTGCCCGCGGCAGTGTGCCTCCCAACCCAGATTCAGAGACTTGGGCTAGTGCTCTAGAAATAGCTGTGTGGACAGTGTTTTGAAGTTACAGCTTGGGCTCTGAAGCCTCCCGCCCTCTCTTGGCTTCAGAGCCCGAGCCGCAACTTCAGAGCACTGCCTACCTAGATATGTTTTAGAGTTCTAGCGTGAGCCCTGCTAGCCTAAGTATGTCGCACCAGCCTCGGAAGGTCCCTGCCACGGGCTGCACACGTACGCTGAGGGTAAAATTTTTAGAAGTGATTGCAAGACTTGGAAGCATGAGTCCCATCTAAAAGCTCATATCCATGCTCGTTCCCTACTGAGTACATTCTGACCATTTCTGAATGGTTCATAGAATATCAAGGTTGGAAGGGACCTCAGGAGGTCATCTAGTCCAACCCCCTGCTCAAAGCAGGACCAATTCCCAACTAAATCATCCCAGCCAGGGCTTTGTCAAGCCTGACCTTAAAAACCTCTAAGGAAGGAGATTTCACCACCTCCCCAGGTAACCCAGTCCAGTGCTTCACCACCCTCCTAGTGAAAAAGTTTTTCCTAATATCCAACCTAAACCTCCCCCACTGCAACTGGAGACCATTACTCCTTGTTCTGTCATCTGGTACAACTGAGAACAGTCTAGATCCATCCTCTTTGGAACCCCCTTTCAGGTAGTTGAAAGCAACTATCAAATCCCCCCTCATTCTTCCCTTCTGCAGACTAAACAATCCCAGTTCCCTCAGCTTCTCCTTATAACTCATGTGCTCCAGCCCCCTAATCATTTTTGTTGTCCTCCACTGGACTCTTTCCAATTTTTCCACATCCTTCTGGTAGTGTGGGGCCCAAAACTGGACACAGTACTCCAGATGAGGTCTCACCTATGTCGAATAGAGGCGAACGATCACGTCCCTCAATCTGCTGGCAACGCCCCTACGTATACAGCCCAAAATGCCGTTAGCCTTCTTGGCAACAAGGGCACACTGTTGACTCATATCCAGCTTCTCATCCTCGGTTTTGAAGGTTTTTAAAATTAAAATTAAGGGAAACTTGGAAGGAAAAAGTTATTTTGATCCAGGATATTGAAAACAAAATGTTTTGCTTTTTACCCTGATTTTTCTAGAGTTTTTATCTAAAGGAACAATTTGGTGAAACCGAAGAAATTCGCAAAATGATTTGATGTCACTGAATCTGCATTTTTCAGCGCCAAAAAAAAAAAAAAAAAGTTCAGCTGAAAATGTTGGCTCTGCTCTCATGGCTGTCCTCATTGCAAAGAGCGCCTTATGGAGCCTATCAGTGCTTCTCGATGTGTGGTGTCAAGAGTGTCGCCTCAGAGAATGGCATGAAGCTTCCTCTCTCCAGGGACTGAGCTGAGCAGGGTGTACTGTGGAGGCTTTGGACAAAGATGGGCAAACTTGATGTTGGCTTTGATTGTGTGGAGCCTTACTGGTCATAGTCTTGTTCTTCAAGCTGAAATCCAGGGAGGGCTCACACCTGGGTCCCATTGCATTGGAACGCTCCCATCTCTCTCCTCACACACACTTCCAGGGGTTCAGGTGCCTTTGGCCCATCTTTCTTCTTCGTGCTTGTGCTGGAGAAGCAGATTAAAGAACTAGCAAGATCTGAGCTGTGCCCCATAATACAAAGCCGTTCCTGATTATCATAATTGGCAGAAGACTGTGTCCCAGTGGCATGTCAAGGAGGGAAAGATACAGGGACAGATGTTGTTACAAAAACATTAGGAGCAGAAGCAGGTGTCAGGGACTTTAGGAAGGCAGGTGGCTTTCCTCCTTTACCTGGGATCTTGACACGATGGTTTGCATGATGTCTGTAATCTGATGTCTGATGTAAACTAAGAACATAAGAATGTCCATACTGGGTCAGACCAAAGGTCCATCAAACCCAGTATCCTGTCCTGTCTCTGACAGTGGCCAATGGCAGATGCCCCAAAGGGAATGAACAGACAGGTTATCATCAAGTGATCCATGCCCTGTCACCCAATCCCAGCTTCTGGCAAACAGAGGCTAGGAACATCATTCCTGCCCATTCTGGCTAATAGCCATTGATGGACCTATCCCCCATGAATCTATCTAGCTCCCTTTTAAACCCTGTTATAGTATTGGCCTTCAGAGTAGATGTCTACCTGTGGGCAAATACAGATATACTACCACAGCCCCCTGATTGTGATGGGGGGAAAAAAGCACCAGACAAATCTGATGGTTCCATCTAGCTACAGAAACTAAAGCGACGTTTGCAACAGAGGAGATTATTGGAAATATGTGTTAGCCACTAGGGAATACTGTTGTCCTCAAAAAACAGCCATTCGGATGTATTTTGCTGTAGCAATACTGTTGCATCAGAGAATGCCTGCAGGCTGGAAAAAAGCAAGTAGCTCTGGAAAAATACTGACCTGAATATAGGGTGACCAGACAGCAAATGTGAAAAATCGGGACAGGGGCAGGGAGGTAATAGGAGACTATATAAGAAAAAGACCCCAAAATCGGGACTGTCCCTATAGAATCGGGACATCTGGTCACCCTACCTGGAAAGGTCAGCTGTAATAGACAACTGCTTGTTTTGTCAGAGAATAACCCAAATGGCTGGGTTTTCCTGTTGTCCCTTCAGGCTGCTACTCTTGGTTTTGACAGTGGTAGATGTAAAATGAGCATATTGATGGTCATCTGGGTATCAATGCACATGTAGCTATGTAGTGAAAGGTTCTCAACTAGATACTTGGGGATACCAAGTTTCAGAGTAGCTTGAGATGCTTGTCTCCATGTAGCCCAGCTGACGTGGACTTTCAAGCAGGCTGCTTCCCTTATTGTGTGATCTGAGTCATCATTCACATATGGTTATAAACAAAGGCCATCTGTGTATTTTGTGCCACTCTAGGGGAATTAGTGAAAGCTGAGGGCAAGAGTAAGGGAAAATTTGGGAGTGCTGACCCCATATTAAACCCTTCTAATGCAGAGTAAAGATTAATTGATGCTTGATTTTCAAGTGACTGGTTCAATAGGAACTGCATTGAGGCAGAGCTAGGGTGAGCAGATGTCCCGATAAAATTACATCTTGTTACATTTTGTCCCGATATCCGCCGGCAGCATTGTGGTTATTTTGCTCTGCCGGTGCCCGCCCCCCCCCCCCACCGTGTGTGTCCCGATATTTTTTTCCCCACATCTGGTCACCCTAGGCAGAGCAGCTCTGGCCCACTTCCAGAAATTGCTCTTCTGCTGACTATGAGCCTTTAGCAGCTAGGCAGCATGGTGTGGTTGTTGGGCATGGGTTGGATAAACCCTCTTGTGTTTTTTCAGTATCAAAGGAGTTTATGGTTCAGGAGGCCAACACGACGAGATACTTTTATTTCAGAATTAACACACTTGCACCATTTATGCCACCCCGAAAACGTGCATCTGTCATTGTTACTTTAATGACCTATAACAATATAATTATTGGGCTCTTGTGAGATAGCTGGTACCCCTGTAAGAGAATCAGCTTTGTCCAAGCGATTTTCTCTTCCAGACCACGGGGAAAGCCAGTTCAGTGCCGAGAGCAAATCGTGGATAAAACACTGACATTTTGGATGGTATTTGGTATGAAGGGAGCACTGCTGTGGTCAGATGCTCCATCCTGCCAGAATGGGTGCAGAGAGGTCAGAGGAGCGGAGTTGAGGGTGAGGTGGCTGTGGCTTAAATGTTATCACCAGTTTCTTCCAGAGCATCAAACACTACCATTTTTGCAGATAAAAGCTGCCAAAAATTCAAGACTTCCTTTTAATGAAACCCAAGTTCTCATGCATAATCCCCAGGAACTAGAGAACCCCTTCCCGTAGGGAACCCCATGGGAAGGAACCTGCAGGGAGATTTCCCCCCATACGGCTCTATTGCAGTGGGGGAAAATGAGCTAATGGTTCTGCCCCACAGATCCTGGGCCACCTATGTGAAGCCTCTGTACTGGCACTGAGCCCCCCCGTATTACTTCTTGAGAATTCTGGTCCAGTGCCTTAAGCATCCTTTTGGAGTTGCAATGCACAGGGCTGGAATATTTGGTGTGCACTGGGCAATTTAGAGCCACTGGCCCTCGATTAGTCTCAGAAACAGCCATCCATTATTAAAGGGGACAAAATTCTGATTGTGACCACACCAGTGTGAGGGGAGAAGCTTTTTATGTATTGATTGACACAGTTAATGATAATGCACAAAGGTTCTGATCCTTCAAAGACATACACACACAAGCTTAAATTTGTGCCCTAGAGTAATCCCTACTGAGCCGTGCGTAGAGTGAAACGTGTGTGTAAGACATAACAGGGTTAGTGCCCCAGCTTGGAATAGAGTGTCGAGCTGACCTTCACCAGGACTGGAATAGCTCAGAATGTACTATAGCCCCCACCTTGAGGATCCCTGAACATTAATTAAATAAGCCTTAGAACGCGCTATCTAATCTGTCCAGGCATTTATGCCACAAGCATCACTGAGACATCTGAACCACCCCTATGAAGACGTTAAGTCTAATTCTCCCATACTACTACCACTTGATCACACTCTCTCCCTCTTGCATTAATGCTGGTTGAGATTGGCTAATATTTTATTTCTTCTGACGTCAGACAAGGCAGGTTCCATCGACTGCGCTGAAGCTTGTGTAGGGCTCACAGGAACGCACATTAGAGCTGCCCCACTTCTCTCTGCTTTTTCATGAGTGTAGTAATAGCCACGAGAATGCAGGCAGCTCTAGATAGGAGAGAATGAGTGAGTGTGCATGTGTGCGCAGAGCAAAGAGAGAGGAAGGAATTGAAAAAGATATGCATCTCCCAGAAGTCTGTGCTGGAAGAAGACATTAAGCTTGGAAGAATGATGGGCAAGATAAAAAAGCCCAGGGACTGAAGAGAAGTAGGTGGGGGAAATGTAAAAGAGAGCAGATGCATAAATGGGGGGAAGCAGAGAAGAAAGAAAAGCAGAAGAAACACGACAGCAGTGATATTATTTAATGGCAGATTTGATGCTTGCAAGAACCCCCTCTCCCCACAGAGGTGATGGTGAAAATTAAAGCAAACCCAAGGGAGATACTGGACTGATCATTAGGATTATTTTTAGTTGTGAGTGTTAAGTTACAGTATTAAAGAAAATAATCACTAAATAGGATCTCAGTATGCTGGCAAGAGCCTGGGTTTTAAGCTGTACGTAGGGCAAGTCCACTCTTAACCCTACTGCAGCTGCACTGTGAAAATCTAATTTCAATGACGCTTGTTATATGAGGGTGGAGTGGAAGAGAGAGAGGTTGAGTGAGAGTCTTGAGACTCTCAAGATTATAGCTGAGATGAAGACATGTTTGATCTCATCAAAAGTTAAGGAGGTTTTAAAAAAGCACAGAAAAAAAAACAGTTCAGAGGGAGGGCTATGCATATGTGAGCACTGTTTCTTTAAAGATAGACAATGAGCTGGATTCAGGCTGATACCTCCAGCCATGACAACAAGCAAAAGCATGAATGTCAGGCTAGAACAAAAAAGGGAAGGGAGAGCTGCCTATTGGAAATAAGATATAAGAAAGGCAGTGGGGATGGCAGGGCAGGGAGGCAGAGAGGCAGACAGGATTCCAGTCTGGTTTTCCAAAGAGCCATAATTACAATAGTGAATGACTGAGAAAGCAGACATTGACCTTGGCAGGAGAGACAGGCTGCAATATCCCCGCTGTGGGCGACCTTTGGGTGGGTGGGAAGTGTCTGCTCTGCTGAAAAGCCAGGCACATCAAACATACACGAAAGCACTGAGTCAAATAGAGGATGAGATGAGACACCGGGTATCGGACATGTTGCCAGAGCTAAAGTGTTAAAGAACAGGGGTAGCTGAGGAGAGGATGCATGCTCGAGAAGTTATGGCTTATTGCCTGTAAGGACACAAAGTGTGCCTATCAAAGTGGGCCTATCTTTGCAGAGATTTAAGACAAGGGGGTAAAATTTTCAGTAGTGCCTAAGTGACTTAGCAGCCTAAATCCCATTGAAGTTAGTGGGACTTTGGCTCTAAGTGGCTTAGGCACTTTTGACAATATAACCCTGGATCCATTAGGCAGAGCATGGTGTTGGGTTGTAATATTTCTCTCTCTTGTTTCATTATGACCCAGGTAGGAATTTTAGATGGTTTGGGGAAATTCCCACAAGCCATCTTCAAGAGGTAAAACAACCTTCAACCTCTAACCAGAGGCAGTGAAGAGAAGGGGTCTTGAGTGTCCTCTACTCAAGATTTGTGGCTATTACGGCACAGGCTAAGCATTCCTTGCCCCAAGGGTGTATTGTCTTCAGGGCTATGGGTCTCCGGACGCATGAGAAATGCCTGATGACCATGAGAATCTCAAGAACTGAGTTTACAGGGGTAAAACAATAGTCTAGGATATGGGTGATGGAGGCCCACTTACCAACAGGCCCGTGGGAAGTTAGGTGGAATTACAGGGAGAGAGCCTTTCTGGAAATCTGTGTGGAAATCATGGGTGCATCGGAAGTAAATATAAGTTTAATGCGCTCACTCTATTCTCTGCTGGACACCGAGGGCTCACTTCCATAATCGCAAACCTCTGATTTGCTCTGGCTACACTAGGAAAATAGTGTAAAACAGGTTAGTGTAAATGTATTAGCTAGTCATGGTCTATTTTCCTAGTCTAGATGTGCTCAATGACTTTAATAGAAGTGGAATCAGGTTTTACTTAATCTCAGCCAGTCAGAGATTTCTAACAGGAGAACATTTCACACCAGGCTGTTATATTTTGATTTCCCTCCCTTCCCCCAGTTTGTGTGTGTTGCTTAAACTGTAGGAATATTTAAAAAAAACAAGGAGTCCTTGTGGCACCTTTGAGACTAATACATTTATTTGGGCCTAAGCTTTCGTGGGCTTTTTTGTGGGTTTTAGCCCATGAAAGCTTATGCCCAAATAAATGTGTTAGTCTCTAAGGTGCCAAAAGGACTCCTCGTTGTTTTTGCTGATACAGACTAACACGGCTACCACTCTGAAACCTGTAGGAATATAGTTGACTCAAATAATTTGATTGATTTGAATGACTATATCCTTGTATCTTCCACTGGTTTGATGCGGTTTAGTATCTAATGTAACAGCACAAACCACAGCATGATGGTGTTTTCTGACCTTCAAAGGGTTAATCAAATGCCTTTTGGGGATTGGGCTCTTTAATATTTTGCTACACTGTCAACACAATGATATTGGTGGCTACTTTAACAGCTTTTCCTGTCCATTCCCCTTTTAATCTTGCATAAAGTATGAGATATTGCAGATAGTAAGAGCTATTCACATTGTTTACTTTCTTCTATACAGCAATTAATGTCACAGATTTGCAAAAAGCCAAGCATAAGGGCTGCAAAGAAGTGTTGCCTATGAAATTTTAAACACCACAGACTGCACAGACTCATTGGTTGATGATTCAGTTGATCTTTACCTTGCCTAGTATTCTAATGACTATTACATTATTCTGTTTATGTGAAACCTTTAACATTAAAAACATATTTTAAGAGGAAGTTGTTTGATTCCTAAAGGCTCTGTTTAAAGAGGTTGGTGGAAAAATATCTATAATTACTCTCTGTATATATCTACTTTCTCCCTCCTCCTTTGAGGCTGAGAAGCTGTTTAACGTCCTACTCCGATACTGAATTCTCATTACTGGTGGCTGTTAAATTCCTTCCACAAGTGCATTGCATTTAATCTTTCCCATCAGAATTGTAGTGTATTCCAGAGTTGAAAGGTGTGGGCCTTTACTCTGGATCTAAAACTGCCCTGGACATTGGATATGGATCCAAGCTTTTGAAATCAGTTGTGTGAACCCACTGAGAAATAACTCTTCCCGCTTCTCTCATAACTCTTCTCTGGAGAAGCTGAGAATGAACGCTTTGCAAGTTCCTGAAGTGTTTGGAAAAAGTTTTGCTTTCCACGCCCAGTTTGCATCTGGGACTGGCACTGGAAATGCTTGAGATACCATAAGAAAAACTGTTCTGGCAGGTATTCCCATTAGTGCACAGGTAATGAAATCTCACAATAGAGTCTTTACCTGTGGATTTCCAGGTTGCTTTTCCAGACTCATGAGGTTTGAATACTTCAGAGAAGCTTTGGATGAGCTTCCAGATACTTATCTGAATTGACCCATTTAAGGTTCACCCATCACGAGTGCAAAATCAGTCATCAAGTTTGTAAACAACAACAAGGCTAATAACATGTTTTGCTCATAAAGAAAAGGTATTTTGTTTAATCCCTTAAAGTTCCAATAAACACAAAGGCCCAGATCCTCAGCTGGTGGAAACTGTCACAGCCCAATTGAAGTCAATCTAGGTTAATTTACACCAACTAAGGATCTGATCTAAATAGTTTGAATGGTACTGCTGCCTCAGAAAAGATTGAAATTTTGCGCAATTTGGAGGAGTGCAGGGGATATGTCCCGGTCAGACAAACTTTTTTGGCTAGATTGTCTGTTGCTTTGCCCTTCACCTTTGTTGTGACCTAAAACCAATTTAAGCTACCCAGGAAATTACCCCAGTGTTTGGTTCTCTGCCACCAGAGAGTCACCCTATGTCCCCACTCCTTTCCCCTGATTGGATTAGCCATTTTGATCTTAGATTGCATTTTTCGCTTCTTCTGAGTGCTTGCAACCTGACTTAAGATAGAACAGCTTTTGGGCTGCTCTTATATGGTGCTCTAACAGGGCAACTGGCTGTGTGCAGAGAATTACCATGATCAAGGGGGTACAATGGTGAGCTTTGAGCCACCGTAGCATACCAGCCCCTCCTGACCTGTATTCTGTGCAACGCAGCCAAACCCCAGGACTTGGCTTTTACTTCACTGTAAATATTAATGATGTGGAAGAAATGGAGCTAGCAGAAACCTGACCTGGCCATGCATTTTGAACTGCAGAGGAATATATAAATACTTTAAATGTAGTTTCCCAGAAGAAATTTTCTTCAGGAAGCGGCTGTGCTATGACATACCCTTGTTTTTGTTTGGAAAACTCCAGGCCAGCGTGCAGTTCAGTCCAAGAGATGTGTGTGAAATTTGGGCTTTCAGGGATGCTTTGCAGCATGGTGGCATCAGGAGTCATTTTTGCTCAACATGGATTTGAGGTACTGACTCAGCATCTCCAGGGAATCAGCTTGTGATCCTAGGCACCTCTGTATTCACACCCTACACACTACTGGAATAATGTTTGTACAAAGCAGGCCTGTGAGATATCCTATGAAAGCTAGTAACACGCCGCTTATTCATAGTGTGAGATAGATGTGTTAACCATATATGTGAAGTTATGAATTCTCTCTGTATGATGTTATTAGAACATGTTTAAGACCAGACTGCCTAGCCTAGATAAAGGTGATGAACAGGTCTGTCCGAGACAAAGGAATGTGGATTTACCTCGATTTACAGATTAGTACTAAACAAAGTCATTGAGCTAAACTGGGGGGATTTTCCTACTCCTGAACTCAAGAGACAGAGAATTAACGTGGCTCCTGCACCCCAGAGACACAAGAAACTGAATCCTGAGGAGGCCTTCCTGACTTTTAAGACAGACATCCCTTAGGGATATAAAGAACAGAGAGAGACTCCATCTTTATCCTTCTCCTTAGGCGACAGAGACCAAGTGATCTGGTCTCTGTGATGGATCCTGGCCAGTAGAGGAGACAAGTGTGTGTGTGAGAGAGAGAATCCATCTTGAACAAAGACTGTATCTTGCTAGATTAAGTTTTAGACTCTTAGATGCATATTTTCCTTTTATTTGCTTGTAACCATCTCTACCTTTCTGTCTTTTACTTGGCGTTATATAATCCACGATTCCTTTGTTAATAAACTTGTTTTGCTTTCATTATAAATCAGTGCCAGGTAAGTTCAGGAAAGTGCGTGCTTGTAGAAAGCTAACAGGTTGGAATGTTTTACTGGCTCTGAAAAGGCAGCAAATCGGCACTTTCTCTCTGAGGGTCCAGTGAGAGGTACTGGTCCCTGCACTAGGATGATTTGGGGCTGGAAGGGTCCCAAGGTCAGCCTGCAAGGAATAAACAAGTTGGGCAAAGCTAGGGTGAAGCTTGTGGGCTGCCGGCAGAGCTCAGCCACAAGAGAGCCAAGGTTACAAGGCAGATGGTGGCCTGGGTGAACCCCAAAACATCACACTGATGACATGTGTTTTATAGGAATTTGTGATGAGAAAGAGAGAGAGAATGGAGGTTATCTTTAGGACGCATCCTATAGAAGCATGTAGGCTAGGCTCATCACTTGCTGAAAGAGAGCTGCTGCTGTTGGTTCACCTCTGAGTCCAATGCACGCCTCATTCCTTGATTAAAATGTGCAAATCCCTAAGTGATAACATTCAGCTCTAATTTGGAATCGATTTTACGACATTCTCAAAGCCCAGCCTTGCGGTGAGTTTTCAAAGCTGTGGACCAGCTTATTTAAGGAGTACTTTATTTAATGCAGCCAGAAAATAATGGAGGAAAAAATAAAATTAGGGAGACAGATTAGTTAGAAAACAAGAGGGATTCTTTTATAATTTAAACAAGAAGAAATAAAAAATCCAGGATAATGGAAGGAGTCAGACGTCACTCTGTTTTTCCTCCAACAATTGGGCAAATTTCACTAGTTCTGGAAAGCTCACTTTTTGCAATTCAGAGTAAAAAGAATTTTTGATTAGTCTCTCCATATTTTTCAAGTTATTTAGGCACCAACACCCCTGGAAATCTGGGCTTAAGTCACTTTTGAAAATGGGACTTCGGAGCCTGAGTGACTTTTGAAAATTTTACCCAGGATCTATAAACCTCGTGATTTATGTACTTCGGTTTTGAGACTTAAACAGATCCTCATCTGGAAGTCCTCAAAGCTATGACAACTAACACAGCTGACGAGGATCTGCCCTTGGGGGTATGTCTACGCAGCAACAGAAGATCCATGACCGTGAGTCTAAGAACCCAGGTCAGCTGCCTTAGACTTGCAGGGCTGGTGCTGTGTGGCTAAACATAGCTGTGTAGATATTCAGGCTTGGGCAAAAATCATTCAAATCTGTGGTCTGAAAAAGCAACTTGCTGGGATTCCACCATTATAGCTTTAGAAGCTTAGTGATGTGGACAGTTCACATTAAAAATTGATACACAGAACATATACTATAGTAATTAATAATATGGGGCTGAGAAGTGATCTGAGAACGTTCAGGTGAGCTATAGGGAAGCAGCTAATTCCAATATTTTACCCTTTAGAAGATTTGTTTACCCTTGAAATTAGTTGGGTTTCTTGTGATCTGGGTAACTTTACTGTTTCGGTTTAAAATGGGTAGCTAGTCTCAACTTTTTAAAATGTCCAGCTATGTGTACTTCTGTGCTTTCCAATATACTTTGACTAATAAGCAGTTTTTTTGCTGTGTATTATAAAAGGCAGCCAAAGCTGGGTTCTTGCATGTGGACTTGTCACCTTGTTTTCATATACTCAATAAAGGCCCAAATTTTCATAGTTGGGCAGTGATTTTGGGTGCTGAAAGTTTTGGGTGCCCAGCTTGAGGTCTGACCTTTATAAAGGCCAGATTTTCAAAGGGTGGGTGCTCAGCGCTTTCTGAAAATCAGGGCCCTCTAAGGTGTCTCAAGTTGAGGACCCAAAATTTTGAGGCACCCAGAAATCACTAGTCAATTTTAAAATTTTGAGTCAATATTCCCATACATCTGCAGGTTACCGAAAGTTTAGTATTGCTTGTTTTATAGGAAGATACATTTATCTGGTAACTGATCTGTTTAGATACTTAGGCAATGTAAAATGCAAAGGAGAGTGAAACTAAAGAAAACAGAGTTTTAAACAGTTTGAATGAAAATTATTACTTTTCTAGTTGGTGTAATCATCCTACCTGTTCTCCAGTGGCCACAGACTCCTCCAAGGCATATAAGACCTGAATTTTTATTGTAGAATAATAAGCATGAGGAGAAACCCCCCCCACATCCAACCCCTCCCCCCAAACCTTTCAGACCTTTTTTATACATCATAAAGAAGCAAAAGAGGAGCAGAAACGGTTTTTGTTCCTTTGCAGGTCACCTTTAAAGGGCAACTTGTTATCCGTTGCCAACTCCATCTAATGTGTATTGATGGAGACTAAGGAGATGACAGCCAATGTGGGAAAGAGCCACATTGCAGCATAGATTGTCAAATTGGAACTGAGCCTACCCAACAGCTGAGGTTATGAAAGTGGTGGTAGGCATTAGACAGCAGATGCAGAAACTTTAAAGAATAACAATAGTGAAGACCAAAACTGAGCAGCTTCATCAGCGTTTCATTTTGTGTTTGATTGGAACTAAGGAAACTATAAAGCTCACCTGATTGTGACCAGGTTAACTGTATTATTGCTTTGCAGTCCCATTGCTGGAGAACACAGAAGTTGGAAAAAACTGAATTCAGTAAGAAAAGTTGCTGAAGTTTTAGGGCCTGATCCATCTTAAAAACAATATATTTGGGGGGTTATGCCATCACAAAAATACAGTCTCAACAAGATACGGTGGGGCAAAAGGAATCGGATCAGAGCAAGTGTCCAAAACATCATTGAGCATCTGAGAAATGGAGGTGCTAAACTGTTATTTTTGAAGTATTCATTCTGCACACGCACAGAGATACACAAAGAAACCTATGTCAGACCTGCTCATAATTGTTTTGATGACACATTATTTTTTTAACGGCTTTCAACAAAAATGGATTTTTTTATGTGTGTGGAGAAATTTCATTTTGCTTGAAATTTTCTGTTTTTTTTTTTCTTCAGTGAAAATCTGGAAACTGAAAAATGTGGGATAACATTTTTCTGTACCAAAATTCTGGGAACAGGGTGAATTTGAATTGGTTTACGCCCTCTACTGATATTCTGTTCAGAGCAGGATGGGACCTCCACCTGCTCATGCTTGGCTTTTTTTTTTTTTTTTCAATGTTTCTCAGTCAGACCTTTGTTGGGTTTCTAAACAATGGGGTGTACCTTGAAGATGAGAGTTTATGCAAGCCCAAATGTGCATTGTAGGAAACATTTCAGAGTCCCAAATCTCTCTCCCCCAAATTAGCTTAATTTCATCTGCTAGGACATAGACATTTTTTAATTAAAATCCAGAAGCATTCTAATCCCTAGTAATGTTTCTGCATTCTCAAGTAAATGCACCAAGGGATAAATTTGATGGTGGCATTGAATCATGGTATGAGCCAGGGGAATTTCACACAGATGTTTAATAAAGCAGTGTTTACCTGGAATAGCATCACCTTGATTTTGATGGACCCTTGAATTTAATGAGAGCTCTCTGAAGGAACACAGCCCTCATCTGGCACGCCTAGAATGGTTGCAAATGGACTAGTGCCAGCAAATCCTGCTTTAGTTAGGCTGCAAAACTGCTATAGACCACAGACCTACCAACCTGAACAACGGTAAGTTGATGAGTTCACCTATAGACATTGACATGCTCGTTCTTCTGAATTCCCATGGCATGGGTCCCCATGGCGTGATAATCCAGAGCAGCAGTATACCAGGTGTGAATGTTTATTACACAGTGCTTTCCCCTCCACAATTCCAGTCATTAGTTAGGAAAAGAGATAATAAGAATCTTCTCCTTTTTTGAAAACTAGCTTTAAAAACGAGTGTGATGTTCATGGCTGATAGGCGTAACCTAGAATCCGATTCCCTCTCTCGGTGCACAGAATTACAGGTGCTGTAGGGGCAGTCTGAATTCCCCTTTAGTGTCTCACCAACGTTCCTACCTAGGGATGAGAGGATAGCTCTGTCTCAGTGGCCCATCCAGGCTTGGACTCTCATGGAAGTTTTTGAACTATGGGAGCATGTCCACTAAGAGCTGGGCTGAACACCCCCTCCCCAACTCATTACACATCTGGTAGTGTAACACGCTGCTCAGAGTGTGTTTTGTGTCCTCTACTGTGCCAGATCCGTGGAAGATATGGATCTCATACAGTCCCCAGGCAGAGTTTATTTCTGTAGCTTGAGCTGTGGAGGCTTATGATTTTAGCCCTTGGTTCAGATCCCTGGTGTCTCTCAAGCAGAGAGCTGTAACCAGTCTCATACCAAAAGGGGAGAAGGTAACACACACTGACCAGTGTGTTACATATACAGAGCCAGGCTGTCAAGCAGAGAAGCTGTAACAGACTGGTGTGCTCTGTAGATTGGGCATACATGTGTAGCACATGCTGACCAGTGGGTTACAGCAGGTCTCTGAAAAGCTATCAGTTAATCACTACTGACCTAGGTTGGATTCCGGCAGATGGCATGGTGATACACCGATCTATGTCTCCCAACGTAGAGTGTTGAACTATCTGGTTGCTCAGCAAGTTTTATTCTGAAGGTAAAGTGATGTCTTTTATGACCTTGTAGAATGGTCAGCAGTGTTTCTAAAGAATACTCTTCCAAACCAAACCTGCCAGATACATTGATCAACATTTCTTCCTTCTGTATTTTGCTCCCATTGTGAGATCCTGAATGTTTGACTCCAGGCATTTGGAAATACTGGGAGCAGTGGGCAAGTTTTTCAGTTTCAGGAGTGACTGTTGATTTTGGGTCTCTGACATGAGACACTTTTATGGGGGTCTGATTTCCAGAGTGCTCAACACTTTCTGAAATCCAGGTCGCTTTAAGTTGCTAACATTTTAGGAACCCAAAATCATTAGTGACTTAAGAAAATCTTGCCTTACATGTGCAAACCTTTCTGGGGTTTCTCAATTGTAAAACCTATCTGCATGAAATGGTGACTGTTGCTCCTTAAAAACCAAAGAGGATGAGAGATATGAATATGAATATTAATATGAATCCTGCAAGAAAACAAGGAACTGAGATTTTGGCTGTGACTAGTTATGCATTTTGAAGATGCAGAGAATGACTATCTAAGGATGGTTGAACTGGTTTAGTGAGACTTGGAAATTCCCCTTGACGCTCATCAGAACTCCAACCAAACCTATTCTCATGGTCCACAAAGCTTATTGAGGAGCAAATTCTGCCCCTGCCCTCATCACCTCCTCAAGAGGATCCTGCCTGCAGTGGAACTGATGTGGGGCTGGTACAGCCAGGATTTGGATAGTTCACATACGTGGTGCATAACCCCGTGTACTGTAGGGCCCAGCTCGCCTCATATCCCCATGCAGCTGGAAGACAAAGGATGAGGCAAGGCCAAGGCCAGCAACTCACGGAGCAAGGGTGTAACTGTAAAAGTAGAACTGCAGTAGCATCCCTGAAGCAGCTCTGTTTCCCCATGCCTCAGACCACTGAGGGGTAAGTTTTTCTCCTCCCTTCATGAAGCCTACTGTGGCAGGGGTAGCTTCTTGGACTTGGTGGATGGGGAGGAATTGCCCCTCAGCTCTTCCTCCTCTCCTTTCCAATTTTTGAATATCTCTGCCCTTGTGGGTTCCAACAAGGGTTCAAAGAGGTAGCACCAAAGTACCATGAGCGAGGCTGGTTTGTGACGGACACAAGAATTTCTTAGCTTTCGACGAGAGAGCCTCTCCAGCCCAACTCGCCAGAGCTGAGAAGTCCAGATAATTCAGATAAGCATCTAATTGTGTGTATGTTATCAAGCCCAAAACCTCAAGCCTTTCTTGAGACCTAGGCCCTTCACCCCTTGCTACTTTGAAAGCAGCACTTAACATCCTGTTTTTATTAAAAATCTCCCAGGAAATAGCGTATGTCCCATAGTATTCTACTCTTGAACATCAGTTTTCTGTAAATAGCTATGCAAGGTGGAAATGAAATTTAAAAAGCTACTTGGGATACCCAAGGTCCTTTTGCCACTAGTTCATTTTCATTCTCTTTTGGATTATTTGTAGGTCTATCTAAATTTATTTACCATTTTCAATCTCAAATTCAATCTTCTACATGCCTGATCGTAAAACCAAATCCTTTAGCATTTTCTATTTGCCACAGTTAAACTCTCCTCTTTTTATCCCTGATTTTGTGTCATCAGCAAATTGTTCAAGTTTGTACTGCAATCATTTGGTCTGTCTAGATCATTTGCTGTCAGTGGAATGAAAAGCAGCGGTAAGCTAGAGTTAAGCAATGACTTCTGCTTTAAAACATTTGTGTGTGTGTGTGTGTGTGTGAGAGACCAGCACTGCGACCACTTATCCCATCCTACAAGAGCCTCCTGCAGATATAAAAAAGTATGCTCCGATCACACGGATGTCCTTTGTCCTTGTGAATGTGGATCAATTGTTAGGACTATCTGGGTATATCTCACTTAATCATTTTCCTGCCTCAGGTCCTGGTGCACCTTAGTCCTTCCTGTTCTCTCCTGGGACACACAATAGTCTTGTCTGCTTTGGGGTATAATTCTTTTGTCTAATTTTGGTTGTTGGGTTCTGTCACTGGGTGCTTCGTGGTGTTGGTGGCCTGTGAGATACAGGAAGTCAGACTAAATGTTCTGGTCCCTTCTGACCTTAAACTCTATGACTTTCTGCCTCCATTTAAGCAGATGTTTCAGGGAAGTTCAAGAGGAAGGTTCCCCCCCCCCCAACAGACACCCTTGAATGACCACCAAAGTCTAGATGGAAGCCAGAGAATAGTTACTGTCATGCTGTGATACTCTAGTGATGGGAATCGGGTGTAACTAGCTAGAATAGATTTATATAAAAATCCAAAGCCTAGAGTTAGGGCTACTGTAACCTCCTCCAAGGAAAAGAAACATCATAATGATGTGTGACAATTAGAGATGGGCCCAGATGAAAAGTCTGAATTTGAACAGCACTAAACTCCCCGAACATGGGAAAGTTCACATCCAGATATGTTGGCCCAAGCCTATTTCTGTTTCTACAATACGTCATTTATTGTATCTGTTGTTATTATTTATTTGTACTGCAGCTATGGGTATGGGCCCCCGTAGAGATTAGGGCTCCATTGTGCAAGATGCTGTACAAACACACAGGAAAAAGATGAAACCTACCCCGATAAATTTACAGTCTAAGTAGGATTGTAATGCCTATGACTTAGCACAGAGCCAAAGCTCCATAAAGATACTAAGGAGTGACTTGCTGATGAAGATCCCACCTTTTGAATGAAATGTGAAACTGAAGAGGGGAAAGAGTTCAGGGGGTTTACAGTTTTGAACCAAATGTGACAGATATTACTTATGCATACGTACTGCACTACTGGAAGGCACTGAGGTAGTACACTGATGAGGGAGGTATAACAGCCTATGTAGAACAGACTAGAACAGAAATGAGAAAATGCAAAACTTGATGGTTTCACTTCCTGTTCTGAACTGTTGTTGAGCATTCATTGTTAAACATCTGCTATTGTTCACCCCACAGGTGGCTGTCTTCTGTTAGTGAGAGAAAAGGTATCTATATACTTTATATGTTCTTATAATTAGGGCCCAGTCCACCTCCCATTGAAATCCAAATGTTTTATTTTTGTTCATTAAAGGGAGCAGGAGTTTGTAAAGCACTTTCGGAGCCATTAGGATGAAAGATGTTCTAATGCCATATAGGTTCAAAGGGTCACATCGATCACTGGTTCAACTGTAATGAAATCAATGGAGTTGCATCAGTGATGAATCTGGCCTAAGATCACAAGCATCTGTGTGGATTGTGCTCCCCTAACTTATCCTCTTACATGGTTTCTTTTTATTACGTGCATCCAGGTACAGGTCTGTCATTTCCTCAGCTAGTTTTGCTCATGTTATCCTTTTTATTCTAGTTCTTCTTGGTCTATAAGATAATTTTTCCATGATGTACTTTAAAGCTCAAAGAAAACCCCCAGTGTGTCATGTAGCAGGCCCTAAATGGAAAAACCTCACTCTTACTTCTATGGACGCCTTCCAGCTTATTGCATTGAAAGCCAATATCTAATGATAGTATTTTCTCTTCTGAGTTCATGTTTTGACTTATTACTTCAATTATTTTGTCTTCCTCTACAATTTACTTCCATATTTTACCCTATAATAGGCTTGCTGTTCCCATGGATCTTTTAATCTCTTATGATGATAATAAAAAAAAATATTCTTGGCGCTACCTGCA
This sequence comes from Trachemys scripta elegans, assembly GCF_013100865.1. NCBI lineage: Eukaryota > Metazoa > Chordata > Testudines > Emydidae > Trachemys > Trachemys scripta. The sequence goes on from NC_048315.1 coordinate 13,185,131, forward strand.
TGCATCTGATCATTTCCTTTGCATTCCTAATAACAGAATTACACGTGAGCACAGAGCGTGTTTTGACATCTTTTTCTTTTACCTACCAAAGAAGAATTACCAGTATTATCTCCATCATTCGCAATGATACAGCAACAGAGTAATAGAATCTCTCAATGTGGGATAACTGGACAATTCACAAGTTGATGTGGGTACTGCTTTACAATCCAAGAATCCTCTGTGTAGAAATAGATTACCTCCTAAAGGTTCTGAAGAGATGAATATATAGAAGTACCCCAAACTTAACACTTTTTGTGTTTAAAATACTATTATTATTAGGATTGTGTTAGTATTATAGTTTAGTTTTATCTATTTGTATTATGGTTGAGCCTAGAGGCTCCAATTTGAGATCAAGGCCCTATTGTGGTAGGCACTGTACAAACACAAAGTAAGAGAGTCCCTGCCCCAAAGAGCTTACAATCTAAATAGACATGACATGCAGAGAATTGGAAAAAGGAAGTAGGCCTATCCCCATTTTATAGAGGGGGAAATGAGGTGCTGGGAGTTTAAATGTCTTGCTCAGGGTCACATAGGAAATTTGTGACTGAGCCAGGACCCAGATCTCCTGAGTAACAATGCGTTAACCACGTCATCCTTCCTTTCTAATAAGGTTTACAAACATTAGCTATTTCATCTTCATTCTGAGGAGGTAAATATTGCTACACTCCGTCCCTGGATGAGGAAATAGAGGCGGCCATGTTGCATGAGTTTCCCAAGGCCTTGGAGGTAGGGCTGTGTGAATAATGGATTGTTTGATTCACTGACAATTCTGGGGGGGGAAATTAGCGCAAAGAGAAAATGAACTTTTTCAAAAAATTTTGAAAATCAAAAAAGTAAAAAGAAAAAAGTTTCAGGTCAAACAAAATGTTTTACATTTTTCAAATAAATGTGAAGGAATTTTGTAAATGAAAAGTGGTTTTGAAATGAAAAATTTAAATGTTTTGGTGTCACTGAACTTGCATTTTTTACTGAAAAAATGTTTTGACTGAAAAATTTGCCAAGATGTATTTGGAGGGATCTAGTGTTGACACTGCAGTTGGAACACAAAATATTTTATTCTATTATGTGCTTAAACCATCTTATCCAAACCTTTTGGCTCTGCAAAAAAGTAGGCTGGAAATTATTTAGATGCAAGCTATTTGTGGCAGGGGACTGTCTTTTGGTGGGTGTTTGTACAGTGCCGAGCACTGTACAATCCTGGTCAATGACTGGAGCGCCTGGGTTCTGTTGTAATACAAATAATAATAATAAAATTATAAATGTGCTGAGATTTCCTTTCAGCTTGGCAGGATATGCCAAAATAATGCCTTGTCTCATGGAGTGTCAGCATTTCTAAGCATGGAAGCACAAAGAAAAGTAATAAAAAAGAATAAACCAAATCTTTACGTGTCTAAATACCTTTAAAAATCTGGCTCTTAGGAGCCTAAATCCCATTGAAAGCCTATGGGAATTAGGCTTCTAAGTGTCTAATTCTTTTTTTTTTAAATGGGACTCCTAAGTCACTTATGCGCATTTGTAAATGTTACCCTTTTCCACTACCTGTATTATTTTTGTTTTTCTAGGCCTTTTTTTTACTGTACCAAGCTCTTTTCAATTTTCCTTTCTTTTCATTTTAGGTGCAAATTATTTTTCTCACAGCAACGAGTGCTTCAGTGCTCTACAAAACCAAATCACTCCTCCTATGCACTTCCCTTCAATCAAATATTTATATTAGTATTTGCTACTTGGTTTCTGTCTCCCACATACCTAATTAGTAGTACACTAAAAAGTCACTTTTGCATATCTGTCTCTTTTGAGCTTCATAGCTAATTCCTGAAATCCCATTTTGATTGTGACTATTTCTCTCCAGAAAGTAGAACTCTTCTCAGTTTCTATTCAGTATAGCAATCATATCCTTTATGAGGCTAGTTCTATCTTCTAATTGTAGAAGCTCTTTTGGTAATTATCCATATCACATCTGGATTGAACAGTTTTCCCCTTACTAGAATTGAATTGAGGAAGACTCAGTGAATAGTTCCTACATGTCTTCACTTCAGCAGGTGAGGGAAGAGGATTTCTAAGCCTGAACACTGTTGACCCTTGGTGAATAGGGGGCGCTTGGGGTGGGGGCAGCGAATGGAGGCACAGCCCCGCCCCGCCTCACCTCGGGCCACAGGGAGGGACCGGTAGCTACTGTAGCGAGCAGGCAGACGCTGCTCAGCTCCGCTGTGCTGAGGGGGGAGGGCCTGGGGGTGGCAGGTGGGGCCAAGGGAGAGACCCGGCCCCAAAACTGCTGGAGTCCCGCGAGCCACATTGGGGAGGCTCGTGGACCGCAGGTGGCCCGCGGGCCGGGAGTTTGAGACCCCTGATTTAAATAATGGAAATTTGTGATGTTGTAGCTAATGTTAGAGCTGACCGGGAATTTTTTTGACACAACGTTTTTCATTGGAAAATGCTGATTTGTCAAAACCAAAACTTTCCACAGAAACTTACTGGTTTTGATGAATTTTTCATCTTGACAGTGTCTTGGGTTCACGGTGGAATTTTGAAGGAAAAGAAGGAGAGAGAGGGAACTGCCCCTGACTAGTCAAGAGCCTGGTGGTTAGGGCGCTCCCCTGGGATGCGGTAGACCTTTGTGCAAGTCCCTGCTCTGCCTGATTTGGAGAAGGGACGTGAACATGGGTCTCCTTTATCCCAAGTGAGTGCCCTAAGCACCAGGCTGCTATCTATTCTGGGGTGAGCCTGTCTGTCTTTTCCTGAAAAGTTTGGAAAGGTCTGGTTTTTGTTCCAACAGGGAGAGCAAACAAACATCAAAAACTACAGATTTCTTTACAAAAACAGTTTTCTTGTTTTCTCGACAGCTCTACCAGAGTTCTATCAAGTGCTGTAATATCATTGGGCTTATGAGAAATGGTATGAAAAGTTTTTTTTTAAATACCCAATAGCTTCTAAAGTGATCTCATCTTAAATGGATCAAGTATCCACAAAAATACCTTGATTAGCCATTTTTGAATTAAAATGAATTGAACTTTGAATTGTACTGTATTTAATACCCAAGACCCTTTTGCAAAACCTAAACTTTCCTCACTTAAGCATGCACCAGAGGGCACTGTGTGATGTGCGGGGATATATATAGAACTCTAATCTTAATACAGCCAGGATTTGTTTTCCTATAATGCAGAGAGTACTCATGCGAACATATAGAACTGACGCGTGCAAAAGCAGTTGTGGGAGAATTGTTACAGGGTGTTGCCACGGTTACAGTCACTATTTGCCGCTGAACCAGTGTTCTGACAGCCGCTACGTATGTAAAACAGAAAACAAGGCCACCTTCAATACACACATTCTCCAAACCGCTGCATCACAAATGTGCTACATGAGAGAGTCTGTAGAAGGCAACTGTTACAACACCCACAAGCATGCTACATGTTGAATACAGACTATGGCTCCTGGTCTGAAATTGCTCATAATATAAACGATGGGGCAATTGGGACGTGAATTCTCCCTGGATGATATATTATTAACCTGATAATCTGGAGATTACTGATGTATGAGGGGTGATGCGTACATTGGCAGATGCCATCCTATCAACTTCCTTGTGACTTCACTTCTGGAGTGGTTCTGGCGCATAAATTAAGAGGTTTCTAAGCATGATCTTCATTTCTTGCAGGGTTCAGATGTGCCAGTTTGGAATATTGAGGCTGCATTGGGACTGTAGCAATGCCATTGGATCAAGCCTCATATCTTCTTTTCAGATACGTTGGCCCCGCTATGGAGGTGCCATATAGTTGTCTGAAATTGCTATGAGATGCACAGAAGCGTCTTGTGAGGGGCCATTTCTGCACTGAAAACAAACTATATCACCATCTCTGCCTTGGGCAGGGATAATCCATTATTTTTTGTCAAGGTCCAGATTTCTCGGTCAAGGTATATAGTCAAGGTCCAGACTCCAGAGAAAATAATATAAAAATAACAATAATGATAATAAGTAAATAAATAAAAAAGATTTTGCGGTCTGTTCAAAAGCATCTGGCAGTCCGGATTTGGCCCACAGTCCGCCTATTGGCCTTGGGTCTGACAGAAAGGCTAGGAGGGGCATGTTCATTTTTAGGTACACCTCTACCCCAATATAACGCGACCCGATATAACACGAATTCGGATATAACACAGTAAAGCAGCGCTCCGGGGGGGGGCGGGGCGCTGCGCGCTCGGGCGGATCAAAGCAAGTTTGATATAACGCGGTTTCACCTATAACGCAGTAAGATTTTTTTGGCTCCTGAGGACAGCTTTCTATTGGGGTAGAGGTGTATTTCCCCTTGAGTTGGACCCTAGGGCACCCAGTGTTAAGGCTTGTTTGTATTGTATGTGCTGAAGAAGAGTGTATGAATATATGGGTGCTAGGCAAGATTCCAAGCTTTGCTGAAAAGTGGAGAGTGTGAATAAGCAGAAGCCACATACTTTTTGCTTGATCTAAGTTTTCTTAAAATTGTGCCTTCCTTGGAACTTAGTATAAAAATGGCGAGGAAAGAAGGGGATGAAGGAATCCCCCTCAGTGGAGCGGCCATTGCACGGTCAGACTCAGGGTTCACAGAGGTACTGTTCTCTCATCTAGGGAATCTCGGTTAACTCTGCCCCATGGCTGGGGCTCATGCGCCTCATGACCAGAGGTGTAGAACCTTCTCACCCCATTATTTTGTTTTGTTTGGAATGAAAGATTGGGATTGAATAGAAGGGAAGATGAGTGGTCTGGTGCTTAGGGCACTGGACTTGGATTTAGGACACCTGGATTCATTTCACAACTGAGACACTTCCTGTGCGACCTTGGGAAAGTCACTTAATTTACCATGGGCCTCAGTTCCCCCTCTGTAAAATGGGGCTAGCCCTACCTCACAGTGGTGTTGTGAGGACAAAAACCATGAATGATTGTAAGGTGCTCAGATACCACGGTGATAGACCATGTACCAAGCTAGCTAGAATAGAAATGGGTCTGTTTCTCCCCTCGTTGACTAGCATAACTCAACTGACATCCATGGGGTTACTCCTGACTTATCGCAGTGCAAATGAAAGAAGGATCAGTCCCACTGCATCTGAACTCTGGAGAAGTGCTGCTCTGTGCTCAGCTCCTGATCTGAACTTGACAGCTCAGTTCTGTCTCTGTCATGGGCCTAAAATGGAACACACAACTTCGAAGGGCTGTGACCCTTCGGCAGATTTTGGGTTCAGATTTGAGTCGGAAGCTTGGCCCCACCTCTGTTCAAAACTGGTATCCCTGGTATGAAGCGAAAATGAGAAAACTATGACCAGGTCTAGCACAGTAGGGAGAACCGTGTGAGCACGGAAATTATTTTATGTTTAGCTGAAGCAAATGTGAGGCTGGCAAATTCAACAGACTGTCTCTTCAACGGGGTTGGGCAATCTATGATCCAGTCAGTGGTGTCAGGGACTGGAGGCTGTTGTAAATTACAAAGAGATTGTATTAATATAGTGTGCCTGGAAGAATGATCTTGTAAACTGATTTAAAGCAGGATGAGTTAAGAAGACTGAAGTCCAAATTGAAAATAAAGGTGCAGCTGTTCAGCTGGCTTGCACCATCCGTACTTAATCAATGTGTGTTCTGTAAGCTTCCCTCCTGACTGTGGAGCTACTGCAGAGATGTGGCTAGACCTGGGGTCAGCTCCAGATATTTGAACCTCTCTTCCTCACCTGGGTCCAGGAGTGTATGTCCGTTTGTAGCTGAGTCTAATCACTCAGTCTGCCTTGTGGCCAATAACTGAATATATTAAGCATATACCATGCCAGTTTGATGTAGGCCCAAGCTGTGTTTGAGAGCTTCTCAAGCCTCATCCTGATGGATATCTGCATTCGGGTATGGCTCACTGCTTAGACGTCCCATCATTGTAAACAGTACTTATTTATCTTATTTTTGGCACTCCTCACTATAGCATCTAGATGCCTGTATATTAAGAACATAAGAACGGTCATACTGCGTCAGACCTATGGTCCATTTAGCCCAGTATCCTGTCTTCCAAGGGTGGCCAATGCCAGATGCTTCAGAGGGAATGAACAGAACAGGGCAATTATTGAGTGATCCATCCCCTGTTGTCCCCAGCATCTGGCAGTCAGAGGTTTAGGGACAGAGCATGGGGTTTCATCCCAGACCCTCTTGGATAATAGCTGTTGATCAACCTATCCTCCAGGAACTTATCTAATTCTTTTTTTAACCCAGTTATACTTTTGACCTTTATAGCTTCCCTTGGTAATGAGTTCCACAGATTGACTGTGTGTTGTGTGAAGAAGTACTTCATTATGTTCGTTTTAAACCTGCTGCCTAATAATTTCATTGGGTGACCCCTGGTTGTTCTTGTTACATGAAGAGGTAAATAACACTTCCTTATTCACTCTTTCCACACCAGTCAGATTTTATAGGCCTCTTTCACATCCTCTCTTAGTCATCTCTTTTCTAAGATGAACAGTCCCAATCTTTTTAATTTCTCCTCTTATGGAAGCTGTTTCAGGCTCCTAACAATTTTTGTTGCCCTTCTCTGTACTTTTCCAGTTCTAATGTATCTTTTTGAGATGGGGCAACCAGAATTGCAAACAGTATTCAAGATGTGGGCATACCATGGATTTATATAGAGGCATTATGATATTTTCTGTCTTTTCTGTTCCTCTCCTAATGGTTTCTAACATTCTGCTACCTTTTTTGACTGCTGTTGCACATGGAGCAGATGTTTTCAGAGAACTATCCACAATGACTCCAAGATCTCTTTCCTGAGTGGTAAAGGCTAATTTAGACCCTATTATTTTGTATGTATAGTTGAGATTAATTTTTTCAATATGCATTTTATTGCACTTATCAATGTTGAATTTCATCTGCCATTTTGCTGCCCAGTTTTGTGAGATCCCTTTGTAAATCTTCGCAGTTGGCTTTGGGCATACCTGTCTTGAGTAATTTTGTATTATCCGCAAACTTTGCCACCTCAATATTTATTGCCTTTTCCAGATTATTTATGAATTTACTGAACAGCACTGGGCCCAGTACAGATCCTTGGGGGACCTTACTATTTACCTCTCTCCACCATCAAGACTGATCATTTATTCTTACCCTTTGTTTCCTATCTTTTAACTAGTTACTGATCCAGGAGAGGACCTTCCCTCTTATCCAGGGGTGGGCAAACTTTTTGGCCCGAGGGCCACATCAGGGTTGCGAAATGGTATGGAGGGCCAGGTAGGGAAGGCTCTGCCTCCCCAAACAGCCTGGCCCCTGCCCCTATCCACCCGCTCCCACTTCCCACCCCCTGACTGTCCCCCTCAGAGCCCCCAACCCATCCAACCCCCACCTGCTCCTTGTCCCCTGACCACTCTGCCCCCTAGCCAACTCCTCCCCCCCCGCTCCCCGTCCCCTGACTGCCCCGACCCCTATCCACACCCCCGCCCCTGACAGGCCCCCCCCGGGACTCCCAGGCCTATCCAACCGCCTCTGCTCCCTGTCCCCTGACCACCACCCCCAAAACCTCCACCCCATCCAACTACTCCCTGTCCCCTGACTGCTCCCCGGAAACCCCCACCCATAACTGCCCCCCAGCACCCCACCCCCTAGCCAACCACTCCCTGTACCCTGACTGCCCCAAGAACCCCCTTCCCCTTATCCAACCCCCCCCCTGGTCCCCACCCCTTTACCATGTCACTCAGAGCAGCAGGACTGGCTTATTGGAAAGTCTGGGAGGTGGGCGGGCGCAAGCTGCGCAGCCCGGCAGGAGCAGCGGGCCAGAGTGCCCCCCGCGTGGCAGTGTGGCTGCAGGGGAGGGAAAACAACAGGGGAGGGGCTGGGGGCTAGCCTCCCTGGCTGGGAGCTCAGGGGCCGGGCGGGACGGTCCCATGGGCTGTAGTTTGCCCACCTCTGCCCTTATCCCATGACTGCTTACTTTGCTTAAGAGCCTTTGGTGAGCGACTTTGTCAAAGAGTTTCTGAAAGTCCAATTACACTGTATCAGCTGGATCGCCCTTGTCCACATGATTGTTGACTGGTGAAGCATGGTTTCCCTTTACAAAAGCTGTGTTGACTCTTCCCCAACATACTGTGATCATCTATGTGTCTGATAATTCTGTTTTTATTATAGTTTTTTCAACTAATTTGCCTGGTACTGAAGTTAGTCTTATTGGCCTTTAATTATCAGGATTGCCCCTGAAGCCTTTTTTAAAAATTGGCATTACATTAGTTATCCTCCTGTCACCTGGTACAAAGGCTGATTTATGTTATTTTGAAAGACCAGAGCTATGGCAAGCCCTAGGTTTGTAACTCATTCCCCATTGCTCCCCACTGCCAAAGGTTCATTTTTTAAAGTGTCCACTCTTGGGCTTATATTTCTTAGCCCCAAATTTTCTTTTCTATTTCCCTTGACTGTCCTGTAAATCAGTTTTATTCATTTACATTTCTTAGATGGCAGCCTTATATTTCAACGTGTTTACATGTATTTTAAATCAAGATGGGTTGTCTTTCTGTAACAGATGGCCTGGCTGAGCTGCAAGTTATTGGGCTCAATGCAGGAATCGTTGGATGGACTTCTCTGTCCTGTGCTATGTAGGAAGTCAGAGTAGATGATCATAATGGCCCCTTTTGGCCTTGGAATCTATTAATCTGCATTTTGATGATGTATAGCATCCTAAATCCCTCTGCACCGGATGATGAAATGATAAAATTACCATTGTGTGACTGCGATATTGATAGCAGGTTAATAAGCAATGAAAAGTAATAATACAATAAAAACTGAAGTGAAAATGCTCATCAGAAACTCTTCCTATTGTGGAACAGAGCTGCTGCCCTGAAATTTCCATCATTAATTCAATGCTTTCCCTGTAGATTGAGTGAGTATTATAAAAGTAAGCATTTTTCAGCACACAGTTATGCTAATGGAACAGACAGCTCTCAGGTAACCTCAGTAGAGGTGGCTGTTACTTATCTTCCTTTGAACTGAATAATTCCAGCAATCTGAATAAAACGTACAGGCTTGTATTTGCATTTTTAGTATACTATAGCTCTGTAGGAAGTCAGACAATCGCTGCTGGAGCTGCCAGAAGCTACAAAAGAGTAACTGGAGCTGGCAAATGTCTCTTACTCCGGGACCTGTTTCATATCATCTGTGAGCAAAGTCCTGAGGTCCTTCATCTGGCTCAGACCAACCTAGAGAAAAGGGGCTTAAGGAGGATATCTCCGCAAGGATCATCTCATGGACATCACCCCAGATAAATTTGTTAGGGATGGGCATGGTTTAATCTTCCTTCTTCCCTGGGGAAAAGGCCCTGGGGCTGTCCCCAGATTCATAGATGCTAGGGGCAGGTGAGAAAAGTGGGGGGTGGGGAATACCTGGAAAGGAACAGTGCAGTGTATATAAAAACATATAGTAATGAATGGACATGGTTTGTGGCTTGTCATTGTGTTAGCTCTGTCCTGTCCGTCTGTCTCTGTTTGTGCCATATGGTTTTTTGCAAGGTCCAAATCCTGAAGCCCTCATTCTGGCAAACTCTCCAGGGAGTTTTGGCTGAGTTAACAGGGAATAAGGGCCTCCAATTGATACTGTTCTAGAGGCTTCAGAGGGTGTTTTGGGGAATGAGCTCAGGGTCCTGCCTCCTCCCCGTGCCTTTGCCTTCTCCCCAACTGCTTGGGGCAATTTGTACCCCCTTTAGGGGTAATTTGTGTCCCCAGAAGGGAGGTTTCTTTGTTCTTGCCCAAACTCAGGAAGTGTAACCATCTCTAGCCCTTGCCAAGAGGTGCAGACGTGTGAGTGGGTAAGTGAGGAAGTCTTCATTGCTTCCCCCACTCTCCACCCACGCCAAGGTCCAGGCCAGTTGGGTGCTAATCTCTGTTCCTTCTATCATCCCTTCAGCCTCACATATACCCAGAGCACCCCGTTCCATTCACACAGGTGATTGTAGCTGTTTGAAAAGGCAATGCGCCTTCCTAATTTTTAGCAACATAATGGTCGCGTCTCCCTGCATGTTATCGTTAAGACGTTTTCTTTGTGCTTCTTATTTAAAACATACAGATAGCCCGGGGGGGAGGGGGAGGAGGGAGAAGGGAATCAAATGATGAGTTTTGAAAAGAATCCTGATTAAGGGATAAGGGTCACACTAATGGTTAATCTTTGTCCTTCGCTACCTGAATTGAACTGATGTAATCCTACATATGTTAATGGGAAACTCTGCATGAAGATATTAGCAGTCGTCACATCCTAGTCCTACCATTATTTGATTTGCTCCCATTTAATATCAATTCAGGATTAACCCAAGAACAAGGTTTTACGAGGGAAACTCTTTTTCTTTTTAGTTTAGTTTCAGGGGATTCATAAATCTCACTGTGGATTTCACATGCGATAGTTTAGAAAAGGATGCAAGAGTACACTGCAGCAGCAGAGGAAAGAGGACAGAGCCGCAGAGATTCAGAGAAGCAGACAGCCATTACACTCTTCGGAACAAAACCAACACAGTGGATTAACACTCAGTGGGGCCTGGATAAGTAACAATAGTGGGCACTCGGGGTCCCCTAAGACCATCAGTCAACTCCTAACTCCCTCATCTCTGCTTTCAAAGCTCCCACAAATAAGCTTTCTCCCTGTCTCCCTCACCCTAGTTTGGGAAGTCTCTGTTTCGTCTGAGACTCCAAAGTAAACCCCTTAACCTCCTCAAATAGACTTGGCTACTCACTGCATCACTGGACTCCTCAGATTCCTGTCGTATCATAGGGACCCAATGACTGTACCTTGATCTACCCATGAAAATCACCTTTGATTTTCTTATGTGCATGCACACACCTTCTTTCACAATGTACTTCCTGGGGGCTATATTAGCATATGAATTGAGATAGATTAACGTTGATACTGCATCTTTCTGCACAACAGGTGCAAAATGAGAGAGAATTATCATGCCTGTCACTGTGCACTTTCTCAACCCCGCTGATGAAGAGCAGAGCCATGAGAGTGAGACAGGCTCTGTCTGCCATGTATTCATGATATCAGAGTGCCAGATGAACAGGGCATCCAATGTGTCACTTTGGAAAGGAAGCACCATCTTGTGTTCTTGTTCCCTACTTTCACCACAGCAACTATTTGATACTAAATCAAGGCAAACTTATTCTTTCTGTCCTAGAGAAAATTCCATACTAAGCACGAGGGGAGGAAATTGTCAAAGGCACAAATGGCAACTAGGCACCTAACTCCCATTGGCCTTTGCCCATGATGTTTGCAAAGGATAGTATGGCCTACATGCCTTACTCTTTTCCTGGAAGACACTGATGCACTATGTTCCCACAATGATTTCATCTACAGCACAACCGGCTGGCTTGAGTTTGCATGATTTGCAGCACAATTTTGGAGGTGTTTGCATCTCGTGAGATTTGCGTTATGGTTCTGGGTGTTGTTTGAACCCAATATGGAGGCCAATATGGTGAGTATTTTTAAGCATTCCTATCTAGAGGCAGATCTTTGGTTCCAGCTGGTTTACACCACGGAAAGAAACCAGAATGCTACTCTAAATATCAGCTCTGGATTCTCCTGACAGAGGGTGCTACTTGCTCCCCTCCCTTCCAGGGGCAGGGCAATTTTGGGAGTGGGGCAGAGTGAGTGGCATTTTTCAGGGACAGGGCAGTCTCTGTGGGGTGGCTGAAGCCTTCGGGCTGCTGTAAATTACACTGCAGAGCAATTTTGACCCCTGAACAGCCCAGGACCCTAGAGTGTCTGGCTCTCTCGCTGTTCCCCGCAGCTGTGTAGAGTGTAAACTTGGCCCAAGTTTGGATCTGGCTCATTCTGCCTATGATGCCACACGTCATCATGATACCTGTGGGCCTCAAGAGCTTGCTCAGCTCAGCACACCTTCTGTGACCACCTGTCCAAGCTGTGACTAATCATCGCTCCTATCATTATGAAACCACAGCACATAGTCAAATGCAGAGAGCTTAGTCTAAATGTCTGTGGGCCCAAGACAATTTTACCAGGAGCTCTGCTGGGTTCATTTCCATTTCATTTCCCAAACTAGACCAGATCTTGCTTAGTTTTGGGTTTCCATTGTAAAAGGGTGACGCAACCCTGCTCACCATGGCAACAGAAAGCTAAGGTAGAATCCACGCTGTTCTTGGCAACATCCTGCGGGTAATGGACTTCATTCACAGTACTACTGTATCCGCAGCATGCAGTAAAAAATACCGGCACAGAATGCTTTTCTACAGTGATAAACATGCAATTAGTCTTTGCTGTCAGATTCACTTATCGCTTTTAGTTTAGACAAATACCTTGAATCCATTTGAAATGTTAACAGTCAAGTATGGGTTGAAATGAAATCTTTCCTACTCTATCTCCTGTTCACAATCATATGTTAGATATATGTATAAGAGAGAGAATATGATTTGATTTATATTATTGCTGCACTGAAGCTACATAATTTGTTAGCATTAAATCTTGCTTAATGTTTAGGTGATAACTGCTACACTTCAAAGCATTGCTTAATGACTCTTTCCCCCTTTCCCATCCCCTCAAAGTCACTCAAACAAGAGAGGTTTCAGAGTAGCAGCCGTGTTAGTCTGTATCCGCAAAAAGAACAGGAGTACTTGTGGCACCTTAGAGACTAACAAATTTATTAGTTAGTCTCTAACTAATTAGGATGCATCCGAAGAAGTGGGCTGTAGTCCACGAAAGCTTATGCTCTAATAAATTTGTTAGTCTCTAAGGTGCCACAAGTACTCCTGTTCTTCAAACAAGAGAGATACAGAAGCTCATAAAACCCAATTGATGATTGTAAAATCTCTTTGGATGCTGAATCAATGACAAGGTTTTGTACCGACCAGTGGGCGTCTGCAGTCATGCCTCCATTAGACTATTGGGTATTTGCAATTGCATGAATGTTGTAGAACAGTGGTTCTCAAACTTTTGTACTGATGACACCTTTCCCATAGCAAGCGTCTGAGTGCAACCCCTCCTTATAAATTAAAAACACTTTAAAATATATTTAACACCATTATAAATGGTGGAGGCAAAGCAGGGTTTGTGATGGAGGCTGACAGCTCACAACCCCCCATGTAATAACCTCACGATCCCCTGAGGGGTCCCGACCCCCAGTTTGAGAACCCCTGTTGTAGAACGTGGTCCACAAATGTGAGAGCTCCTTACTGCAAAAGTAACTCAAGCCAGAAATGCAACCGTAAAACCAAGCCCTAGGGTTGGGATTTCTCAATCAAAAGGAGTGAAAAAATATGTTCGTGGTTTCCTGATCGTCACAACCCTTTTTCTCCTCTGAAGGGAGCATAGACCGAAAATTACACTGACCTACTGAAATGGTGTGTGTGTGTGTGTGTGTGTGTGTGTGTGATAAGAGCATAAAGCTTGTGTGTTGACAGCTGTCATAATGAAACCTACTTCTTGGCTCACTCTAGAATGGGACCTGTGTTCAAGGCTGCTCAAAGTCATGCTGAAATAGAGCAGAAAAGAATAAAGAATCCTAGGAAAGAAGGGCTGGAAGGGATCTGGAAAAGTCATCAAAAGTGCCATAAACAGAGCTCAAGAACTTCCCTTCGGGATAATAAAGGGAGGAGCTCTAGAAACTCTATTTTTAGGGGTTTTGTTGTTTGTAGCTGGTGACTCTTGGCCCTGGGCAGGTGATAAAGTAGCAGTGACCCTATGGCAATGCTATAATGGATCAGATCTGTGATCCATCGAATCCCCCGTCCTGTCTCCGCCATTCACCAACATCAGAGGCTGGAGACAAAGGTTCAACTCACCAGCAAATCTGGTAGGGGGAAAAAAATCATAATTTACTAATTGAAAATGTTCTTGATATTGTTGAAATTTTGAAAATATATAACCACCTCTGTAGCTGGTTTAAGTAGGGGGAAATGTGACAAAAATGGTATTAAACATATTCCTGATTTTTTTGAGTTTTTAAAGTTTTCAACCAAATCTACCCTGCAGCAGGCAGTTATGGATTAACCTTCCCATGAACAAAGTTTCTTCCTAAACCTCTATTAGTTAGAATTTGATTTATGCCCTGAAGCAAGAGTGTTTATATTCTTTCCAAAATCCTCCACTTAAAAAAAAAATCCCTCTGTTATAATTAGATATTCTTGTTATCCATATGCGTGGCCAATCCTTTTATAAATGCTGCTAAGCTCTTGGCCTCATTGATATCTTGTAGCACTGAGTTCCAAAGGCTAACTGTGCAAAAAAAAATTGCTATATCAGTTTTAAATTCAGTTTAATTGAATGTGCACTTGAGTGAATTGCAGCATCCAGCCTACCTTCTCTATACACCATTCACTATTTTGTGTGTCTTTATTATGTCCCTTCTTACTCATCTCACCTTAAAGGTGAATGGTCCCAGCCTTTTCAATCTCTCATCATATGGATGTTTATCCAGGTTTGTAATCATTTCTGTCACCTGTCATTGGACCTCCTCTATTTCTGCTTCCCAAATCCATTATTGAGATAGGGTGACTAGAACTGAACACAATATTCCAGGTGACTTGTTCAGTGACTCCAATATCTCACTCAACAGAAAACTTGCCTCTTAAGCCCTCTGTTTTCTTTTATCTTCTCATCTGTGATTTTTCTGGAGCATTTATCATTGTAACCAGCACTGTTATGGAAATTGGTTAAATACCCACTGTAACTTATCTAGATTTCAGAGAGACATTTGTTTGCCACATGACAGAATGATTTACAAAGGCAGGAAAGTGTGGGATAGGGGGCAATTTTACAAAAGTGTGTTAAGAATTGGTTCATCTCTATGTTTAACCTATAGTTTTTGTTTCCAAATTCCATTTAAAGTCCTAAATAATCTCCTGTGAGATTTGGGTAAGACAAACCAAGTGTTCAGATCTTCCTGCTGGAAATCAGGAAAGCCAAACTGGACGTGTGTTCTGATATATTTTATTCCCTTTACTTTTTCTTCATTAGCAGAGTGAAACTTGTATAATAAATATAAATGGGGAATGTCTATACTTGGTATTTTTTGGTTTAACATAATCCTGCATTTGAAGGTTTTGCTCCTGTCACAGAGCAGTTGTGTTTAGTCCTCCTCTTGGTTGGTAGGAAACAAGCACAATCTGTAAAAAGAAACCCCAACCCCTTTTATTATTATAGTTACTATTTATTTATTATTTATATTATGGCAGCACTTAGGGGCCCCAATCAGAAATTAGACTCCGTAGCGCTAGGCACTATACAGACAAGTAAAATTGGTGCATTTCTCTGGCCTCTGTTATGCAGCAAATGAGATTATCGTAGTGGTACCTTCTTGCCTTAAAATCAATGTAAGTGAGACAGATGAGAGCTCATTTTAGATGGCAGGCAAGACGTAACAGAAAAAGTGTGTGGTGGAAAGATGAGGTAATAACATGAAATGAACAGGATTTAGCATAAGAGCAGAAGTCTGAGCTCCCCACTTGCCTAGCCAATGTGAAGTGGTAGTGATTTTCCGGCAGCATGCCAGGTCCGTTTTAAAGAGGGATTTAAAAGATGATAAGGTGGTGGCTTTGGACAAGAATTTGCGCCGTTCTGTTCCTGCCAACTGTACATGTCCTCACTCGTCACCTCCTTGCTCGGACCCTGTGCTCCATTAGATCTGCCTCAGTGCCCTGCTTTGCTCCTTTCCCATCCAGAGTTACAATAGTAAAGATTACAAAACCCCAGGAGTTTTGACAAGGAAGCTTAAACCCTCCTGCTAACAAGTATAAACTAGCTTCTAGTTAATTAAGGTTAGGAAGAAACTAGCCCTGTGGGTAGATCATTCCATAGCTGCTGACTGTGGGGTTTTTTGCCCCTTCACCTGCTGTTGGGAGACTGGACTAAATGAACCATGGGTCTAGTCTGACAAGTCCCATGTTCTCCCATAAGTGGCTTTTCCTATGATGCTTTTTACATGATGCCTGACTCTGTACAACATGCAACCTCATCTGGTCTTTAAAACTTTGCCTCAAAAATCACTTTCTCCACAATCTCTTAACTCATGATCCTCTATTTCTATTCTAGCTACAATGTAATAAAATCAAATCAATGTAATTTCTATTAAAAAAAGAACCTCACCAAAAAAAAAAAAAAAAAAAAACAACTAGGCCCTAACAGCTACTGTACCAATCAAGCAACTCTGTAATTTTCTGCATCTTACTTATCCCTCTTTCCTGTCATCTCCCCTTGTTACAATCAGTGAGAATGTAACCTTGTTTGGGTAGGGGCCATGGATGAAATCCAGACCATTCTGAAGTCAGTGGGACCTGAATTTGACCCCATGTCTTTTATCTTTATGTAAATGCCAGGCACATCTATCGTGCTAATGCTCAAATATCAAGTAATGTTAATAGCTCACTTCAGCTACTAAAGCACGGTAAACACAATGTATGTTTACCAGTAAAGAATTCAGCTGAAGAAAACATGGTGAGCAGCTATGTTTGCTATCTGTTAATGTGGAGTGTGATGCACTCAAAAGCTCTGAAGCATAAGAATTGCTGAGTGAATGTGTACAATGTAACAAGGCCCGCCTATATATTAAAACAAACATCTCACATCCTTGAAAGCATCCCAGCAGACTTATTTGCTGAAGGAGATAATGCCATGTGAATTGGACACAATATTTAGATTTTGTTTTAAAAAAAAGTTTTACAATACCTGCATGAAGAGAAATGATATCAAGACACTTAAAGTATACGTTAAATGAGAACTGTTTTTAATATGGCTTTAACTAACCATAGGCTTAAGGGGGTGAGTTTCAGATCTCCATTTTAACACTCTGAAGCATTGGGGTGTTTGCTATGGCTTTGGTTCAGCACAATATAAAGGGAAAGAGCCATATGCAGAATTCAGGTCTGGATTTCAGACATCCTCAAAGTTCAGGGATGTTCTTTGTGATTTATCAGGCCCATTAACTAGTTTTCTGGGAGGAGGCGTCTTTAATTTTTTGTCCAATCTATGTGGGATGACTTGAATGAAAGACCCATTTTTAAAAAAACCTAGGTCTGGAGTTGAAACTTGGAAATGAAAGCAATGCTGAAGGGCCCTCTAAAAGCACAGCTCCATAACCACTTAATTGATAACGCTCATTCCTGACTATCAGATCAAACCATTAGCACGGTGGCTGCAGTGAATCCTGTGATAACATTGTCAGCAAAAGGATCTTATCAGGAAATTAGATTCCGCACATGAAGGCCTGTCGCACTTCTATCAAACTGGGATTTTTCACGTGTATCACACTTCAGCATGTGATGCAGTTTTTAACTTTCTGGATGGATACTTTAATTTAAATGCTTAGTATTTCGTGGTGTGTTTAATATTAGGCTGGGAAGACAATGCAATTGGACATGGGATGAAAACAAGTCAAATCATGTGGATGTGTATTTTTCATATTTTTGTGAGCATCCTTTAGAAGCCCATACAAATTCACATACGTCAGTACACAGATTTATAATTCAAGGAATAACAACTACTGAATGTCTCTGAGACTCATAAAAGAGAGCAATATCTCCCAGCTTAGACTGGAGGCATGAGTCTCCAGAAACAGACTGTCTCTGCTGACATTTACCTCTTCGTTTAGCAAAGTGCTTTTGTACCATGCTTTCCCAAGGAATGTATTTAACTAGCAACTTACAACTGATGGTTAACCTCAACCAGAGGAAGAGTGTTAGCTCAGGAAATTACATCTACTGTATACTCTTTATCAAATTGATTTGGAAAGAAGAATCAGAGGCAGTCATGTAGGTTACCAATAGTCCAGAGCTGTGTGAAAATTCTCATCTGAAGCCCACTGGAGTCAAGGGGAGTCATTGGACTTT
The DNA here is from genome assembly GCF_013100865.1 of Trachemys scripta elegans. Classification (NCBI taxonomy): domain Eukaryota; kingdom Metazoa; phylum Chordata; order Testudines; family Emydidae; genus Trachemys; species Trachemys scripta. Next base: position 13,202,951 of record NC_048315.1, read on the forward strand.
GGATCAGGCCCCAGATATTTTAGAGAAACTGGCTTTCAGAAGGGTCAGTAGGTGATGCAAATTGAAGCTGTGGATGCTTGATTCCTCTGAAAATCTGGCTCCAGATTTGCTTTCTCTCAAATTCTCTGAGCCAGAGGGGTGTTAAGAAGCTAATGTAAATTCATGGAAGCCATTTCAATCCAAACAGAATGGAAAGACTCCAAATTTAGGCCTAAATTCTCCATTTTGCAGAACTCTCTCATCTTCAGTGCTGTATTATATATATATATATAATATTCTGGTTCTATGTTGTGAGCTCCTGTTGATGTTAATGAGAGTTCCACTCAAAGAACAAGCAACAGAAAGCCAGAAGATGGATCAGAAAGGGAGAACTTTGCCCCTCGATCTCAACTTTGCAGCTTGGGTCCCTCTCTAACTTTGATGCATTTGTTTTAGAATGTGAATGAAACCCACAAGTGACTTGTGACCCTTTCTCCCCATCTTTTAGTTCCTCCATTCTGCTAGTGTTCTTCATTCATTTATAACACTGCTAATTATCTGAACAGCTTGGGACTGGTTTGCAATCTCAAATTCACGCAAGCGGTTTTTTTTTTTTTGCAATCTCAAGCAAGCCCAGAGAAGATGAGGAAGAAGTGGAATAGTCTTTCTTTCCCTGTTTCTCCCCTCCCTTATTTAACTTAAGATTTGGCAAAGCCTGGCCCCAGGTGTGCTGATTCAGTATTCGATACTTTATAGTAAATCTTCAGTAGCTGTTTGCTAAGACAAAAATGAGAAAACAACCTAGCAAAGTTAGGAAACATGCTTCCATCATAACTGCCATGCCTAAGAAAATGGAGCTACTGTAGCTTTAAGGAATGTTGCACACTGGAATTCTGATATGCATCCTGAGAACACCTGGAGAACTGAATGAATCTGCTGATGGAGTAGCCTGGGAAATCAAAGGAAGAACAAGTATTTTTGCAATATGGGCACCTGGAAATCCAGTGCATATGTTGGGTCTGATTCCCTGCTGCATTGGGTAGAAACAATGATTCCAGATCAGAGTGGTAGCTTTTCCAGTTCACTTTGCACAGATGTAAATTACAAGGGAGCAAGACAGTGGTAGACGAGGGCCTTGTATTAACATGATTGCCAGGCAGAAGCAAGGGAAGTGCATTAGTTTCAGCTGCAGGTCCTTTACCTCTCACTCGATTTGGACAACTTACTGAAGTCCTTATTCAGTCAAAATTCCAACTGATTTCAGTGAGGGATTTGTCCTAGTACTCAGGGTCAGGTCCATTGGTCTTAGGAGAGATGCAAGCATTTTAATAACTAGGACAGAGCTGGAGAAACCCTATCCTAAACTGAAAAAGCTGGAAAGCATTTGTGGATTGAAAACGTTCTTTCCCTCCTGCTCCTAATATGCTTCAGGTCACCTTGTAGACACAATTGCCAGCATCGCTGCTTTCACTTCATGGTTTGTTAGCCTCCATGCCTAGGCCTGATAGTATTGATTTATAATTTGTTGTTGCTGCCACCAGGTAACTGTTGTTGCTGTTTGCTACATGGTTACAGTATTGTCAGCGAGTTATCCACAGGCTCTGGTTTGCTGCTGCAGCTGATGGACTGAAGTGAGAGAGGATCACTCCTAAGGGAGCAACAACACCAAATTGGGATTCTAGCCCTTTAAATCACTTAAAAAAAAAAAAGAGCCTTCAGACTCTTTTAATTACAGCTTGTACTATATTCTGTCTTTCCAAGTAGCTGCAGTTACTCTAGGTTCTTCAGAAGAGTTTAGCCATTCACTGGCCCCACATCATGGATTTTGGAAGCTGTTCCCTGAGATCAATTGTAGTAGGTATGCTGTTTTCTGGTGGCCTTTTGGGGGGGCTTTTATATTGAAAGTGGGCTGATTGCATGCTTTCGTCCTCTTCTAACAGCCAGGTTGAAAGTGTCCCCATTTTTCATCTGTTTCTGATTTCTGGGCATAAATGCAATTGATTTCTTTTGGCTCCTTGCTTTGTTCTGATTACAAACGGATCATAAGAGGAGTATGAGTTGTCCTCCTTTGGGGCACAGTTGTATGCCTTGATGCCCCCCGCCCCCTGTTTAGAAAATAAAGTGCATGACCTAGAGTTTTTATTTTAATCAATGACGTGCCACTCAGTGGATGATAAGTTGAGCTACTTCTTTCATAAATTACTGGAGAACTCATTCCCTGTCACTTACTCTATAAATTGCCCCAGCTGGACTACAGTGTTTGTATTCTGCTCCTCTTTGCTTTCCTTTTTAAGAATACCAGGCTAACTGAGTTTTGCCATATTCTTCCATGTGCGTTGCACTCTTAATGCAGAGCATTTCTTCGGAGCATAACAGCTGAACGTTAGGTCTGTTAAGGACTGTGTTGTGTTTGGATTGGAGTTTGATGTACTCGGGAGTATAACCACAGTGGATTTATCTAGTCTTATAAATTGCCTTTTAGTGAGAACAGTGTGTACAGAGAACAGTTAACTGTGACCCATCACATGCACCAATTGATTTTTTTCTCCCCCCCTCCCCACTGTTTTTTACTGAGTGATATCTTAATCCCTAGTTCCCAACAGCAGAGCTGTTTCTCTAAATTACACATTGATGTTCTTTCATTTCTATCTCTGAGAGTCCAGTTATGAGCACAATTAAGATTTTTTAATGTTAATGAGCAATTGTCTTTATCTTTGCAGTCAGATCCCAGGTGAGCTGAGGGTCCTCAGAAGCCCTTATGTGGTGTGGCTCTCTGAAGGGGAACATAGGCTTAGAAGAAAAGCATTTTCGCTGATACCTATCTGAGTTAAATAACACTTTTGACAAATAACAGACCATCTTGAAGTAGGACTGAAAAAGCAGCCACTAATCTCCCAGAAAAGGGCTAGAATTTTAACCACATGTTTCAGCATATAATGAGACAGGTTGTTTATACATGGAGTGTTAGCGCAGCAAAAACTCTGCCATTAATCCACAGGCAGAGAACTATTACTGTAGCACACCCATTTAAGAAATTCTGTAAATTCAGCATGTATCAAAGTGCATAGGACCATAAGGATGGCCACGCAGGGTCAGACCAGTGATCCATCTAGACTAGTACCATCTCTCTGACTGTGTTGGGTACCAGATGCGTGGGAGGAAGAAGAGGCAAAAAACTTCAAAGTGAGTAATATAATGTAGAGTAATATACTGACAGCTGTTGCATGAAGACGAATACAGGTGCAACTCCAAGTACCATGTATCTTCTGTCCACCAAGTGGTGGCTGCTGGTGCCATGAATTGAATAATTAAAGGAACAAACATAGTGAAGGGTTGCATTCCCTGCAAGCCAAAGCTAAAGATGCCAGAGCACAGTGAAATCTGAACCATAGAATCTATTATTAGCTATTAAAGGAGTAGGCCTGCGGAAGATATACATTTTCTGTGTCCTATACTTTTAACAGGTTTCCACAATCTTGCTTTCCTTCATCATTTACTCTGTCACCCATGAATTACTTGACTGTAAAGTGTTAATTGTTTGTTCGGGCCGGTGAGCATATGAAGGAGCTTGGACCTCGTGACTAAAGCCCAAGATAATAGGTCTGCTGTTTTCAGTTTGCAGAGGAGAAGTAAATAAGCCGGCAAGGAAACCTGAAAGTGCCTTTTAGTTTTGTAGTTAGAAAAAAAATAATTGTGTGTATGATCTGACTCAGGTCGCCTTGTGTAACCCCCTCCCTTCCCTTGGTAATTAGCAGAGTTTGACCCTAGTACCTTCAGACCCATAGTGCAGATCTCTGCCACTTGAGTTAAAGGAGTAACTCTGTTAGCTAGTAGCTATAGTAGGCTATCATCAAGCACGTGCACTAGATTAATAGATTTTTTTAGACCAGAAGGGACCATTCTGATCATCTAGTCTGACCTGCTTAACACAGACCAGAGAACTTCACCAGGTATCTTTTGCATCAAGTCCATAACACGAGCCACCAGAGGGGTACATGGCATGTGCTGTGTCAACATGTGCTGCACAAACACAAAAGGCCAAATTCAGCACTAATTGGCACCCATGCAACTCCGTTGTTGCAGGAAAGAAACTGAATATGTAATTTGGCCTGTGCTACACACAACTTGACATAAGTAGTCCAAAAATGGCGGTAACTACATTTCGTTTATTCAGGTGCATCTACCAATATGTTATTTAAGTACTAAATCAATTGAATCAGCCGTATGATAAAAGACAAGTGTATTCAGATTCCCATTTCTTAAACAAAATAACAGTCATACTGGTCAGATCAAAGCTCCATCTAGCCCATTATCCTGTCTTCTGACAGTGGCCAATGCCAGGTGCTTGAGTGGGAATGAACAGAACAGGGAATTGTCAAGTGATCCATCCCCTGTCGCTCATTCCCAGCTTCTGGCAAACAGAGCCTAAGGACACCATCCCTGCCCTTACTGGCTAATAGCCATTGATGGATCTATCCTCCATGAACTTACCTTGTTCTTTTTTGAACCCTGTTATAGTCTTGCTGCTCCATCTCTTAAATTAGGAAATACGGTAACTGTTTCTCTGGAACAGGCTTGCTTGTAAAGAAGCACAGACCTGCTGACATTTACGCAGTAGCTCCAACAGCAGCTTTGCTGGGCTCTCAAATTATTGCTGCTTGCAGATGTTGCTTTTGGTCCCACCGCCATTGTGATGGGGGTTAAAGCATCTGCTGCATATCCAGAGATGGCATATCCTAGAGCAGAGAGGTGGTTCTGAGTTCTGTATGCTTGAGGGAGACCTCACCTGGAATAGTGTGTTAATTTCAAGGCACCTCACTACCAGAAAGACTGACAAACTGGAAGGACTTCAGAGAGGAACAACAAAAACCATTACAGGGAGGAAAAATGAAGAGCTAAATAGCTTGGCTTTAGTGATGTGACACCAACCAGCAAGCTTTCGACAGGTGCAAACACCAAGGATGGGTAGTAATTATTTATGTTGCTATAACCAGGAGTAATGGTATGAAATTAAGAAAATGACAATTCCTGCAATCGGGAAAAGTTTCCTGACCCTGAGATGTGTTTTACAGCATCCAAAGCATGTTTTGCATTGCAGAAGAGGAATATAGGCCCTCCTCCAATTACTTTACAATCTAAGGCCCCAATCCTTCAATGAATCTTGTTTAGACAGAATCCTGTGTGAGGCCCCAGTGAAGACAGAGGAACTCCATCCAGGCACAGGGATCCACCCACATGGAGAATCAAGGCCTAAATGTTGGTTGTGATACACCAAGTAAGAGTGACAAGCAGTAGGGAGGGGATGCTGCATTGTGGAATAATGCCCTAAAGGAAGTTAGCTGTGAACGCGTACAATTAGACAGGACAAAACTTAACATACAGAGCCATGCTTCACCGGCAGGGGATGGAGTAGATGACTGAACAAGATTTTTCCATTTTTAATTTGAATGCGGCTATTAAAAAAGATCAGTAGCTAGTATAATTCAGTGTATTGATCTCCATAATTAAACTCTGTGTTCTGTGCTTCAATAATGCTCTTGAACTGTAGTGACAGAAGGAATTAGAGGGGATTGGAAGACACACATCCAAGCAGAAAAGCACTCACCTGGCATCACTTAAATTAAAGGTGGCCTGCAAAAAATATTTTTAATTGAGTTTGTGCCCTGCTTTTGCTGCTTTATGATAGATAAAGAAGGCTTGGATTTTTTTTTTTAAACAGTAGACTTTTCAGAATTATGACTCTTGTCTTTCCCTGGTGTTGATGGAGAACTTCTTGGAGGTCTTGAAAATGTTTGTTGTGGTCTCTTTCCTCTTAAAAGAAGGAGCTTGGAATTTTTCACACACATCCTCTTAGCTAAGTGTCCATGACACAATAGGCTTACATAAGATCTTACCAAAAGCAATCAACCAAAATGTTTTAAATAAACTCAACCCCGTTCCTCCCTCAAACACTCAGCTTTCTCTCTCTGTAACTGCATCATAATCCTACCATAGGTCAGATCATCAATTGGGATGAACTACATTGTTCATCAGTTTACACCCGCTGTGGATCTCTTTCCAAGCCTCCAGTTGTCATAGCATCTTCTAAGATAGCCAAGACCTGAATATCAGGTATGAAGAACAAGCAGAAAAATTGTTCTCCCTTTGTTGTGGGAGACAGCAATTCAGGCTTTCTTTATACACCGCTACCTCGATATAACGCAACCTGATAGAACACGAATTCGGATATAACGTGGTAAAGCAGTGCTCCGGGGTGGAGGGAGTATTGAGGTAGAGGTGTATTGTATTTTAAAAGGTGCACACAACCACAAAAAGCACAAGTCTAATATTTGCAGGACAAATACTATACCTAGGACAGGAGGGGACCAAAGTGGATCTGAAGAGCTAATATCTGTTTACTCACTCTAGCCCAGTGTTTCTCAACTTTTTTGATACCAGGGACTGGCTTGCTGCCTTCCTAAACTGTGTCAGGGAGATCTCAGGGACCGGAGGAGGCTACCATGGACTGGCGCCAGGCCACAGACCGGTTGTTGAGAAACACTGCGCTAGCCTATTTTGTTTTTCAGAGCGAGGGACATGTGTCAAACCCCTTCTACATTTCTGGCAGGATATTAGAGTTTGAATTAGTAGGATAAATTAAAAATAGTCATAAAATTGTATTGTCTGAATGAAATCACACAATTATTAACTGATGTGTTTGAACTAGAAGCATTAGCATGAACGTGTGACTGGGAGAAGCGGGAAACAGTCATGTTAGGAGAAAACTAAGTGATCTTGATGTGGAATAATCTTTACTGATAATCAGAATATGTTAGTTAGATTCAGGTCCCCTTTCAATATGGGCTGATACTCCATCTGCTGGGATATTTTCTTTCTGGATCTTTATTTTTTTAAAGGGACTGATCTATTTCCTCCCTTTAAATGTAAAGCTACTTTTAAGTGTACTCCTTGAAATGTGGTTTGGAGGGAGGAGAGAAAAAGAATGTACAGGGGACATTGAAAACCTTGTCCTCAGTGATTGCCCAGGAGAGCAGCAAAAATCAATTGCCTGGTAGGGACTGGTTTTTAAATAAAGTGAAACAAAATTGTAATGGAGGCCTTGGGGCACCTTTAAAGTAGTTGTTTAAGGAGGGTGTGTATAAGAAGTGGTGCTTAATTTGATTGAGGCTTAAGTCTGATGATCTCTTTTGTGTTGGGGCCTGAAATTCTGAGGCAGAAGATGGATTCCAGATTGGGGGGGGGTGAATGTCACAGGCACCCTTAGTGACTTAAGAGACCCATTTTCAACTGGGACTTATGGGAACCTACGTCTCATTGAAAAGCAAAGGGACTCAGGCTCCTAAGTCACACAGATGCTTTTGAAAATGGTACCCTTGATCCTGTTGTGCCCCACCTGTTGTTATGGGACCAAAGATAAATATCTTTATTTTGGAATATATGGAATCAAAGATAAAATAGGGAGAGATTTTTATTTTCCTATAATTCCCTGGAAGTAAGGGTTTGTTGAAACAGCATATCGAGAGGAAAGGCGTAACTTTAGAAGGGCCTGGGGGCTGCTCAAGCTTGAGAATCAGAAACCTTCCCTGCTATGTTTTACCTGAGCTGGCTGCAGGCTTCTCCTCTTCTACCCGAGAGATACATTAGGCTTGAATGTCCTCTGCATCTCAGTGATTTATAACACCATGCATCACTATTGACATCAGTGGAAGGACTCCAGACTTACGCCCGTGTAAGTGAGAAGAGAATCGGACTGGTTATGTGCAGGGGAGGCGGAGCAGACTTGCTAGTTTACTAGGAAACTTCAGAAAAGAAAGGAAGTACAATGGCATGACCAGGACTGCGGTGGGTATTATTGTTTAATATTTGTATTGTCGTGGCAAGTAAGGGCTCCGGTCAGGGAATGAGTGTCCATTGTCCCTAGGCACTCTACATGCATATAGCAAAAAGACAGTCCATGCGCCAAAGAAATTATGCTACTTTGTAAAAGATTTTCAAGGGAAAGGCGTACAGGTCCAAACTAGGGTGACATACACAAAGATCGTGTGTATATATATGTAGTAAGCCAATTTATGACATGAGTCTGCTTTCAACATAAGGCCTTATTTTGCTATCATTTAGACTGGTGTAACTGCATCAACGTGAATGGACCCATTCCTGATTTACACCGGTGCAAGCGAGCGCGTAATCAGACATATAATATCTAAATTAGCCCTGTTTTATACACAGTACCATATCATAACTATGGCGATCATAATGAGGACTTAATGAAAATACGTGCAGGCACATGTGATGAGAGCTGATCAAGGTAAAAAAAGATAGGAAACATGCTCCAATATTCCATTGATTCCGGTAGAAATCTCCCCATATCAGAGGGGGAAATAGTATGTTTTACTATAATATATATGTTCTGTGTTTGTACAGCATCTAGCACAAAGGGGTTCCATGCCTAGGACTCCTAGGCCTACGGTAATACCAATAGCAATAATGCTATCTGAGGGCATCGATCTCTGTTCCACAGCTTTTGGAAGGCATGCCCATGAAAGTCATTTGTCTTTCTGTGCTAATGTGTTTAACACAGCACCACCATGGGAGGTATTCACGAACAGATTAGCTGAGACTAATAGTGGGAATTACATAAGGAAATTGCCCTGTGCAAAGCAGGAGGTGGGGTCAAATTAGCTGATTCAATGGGTCTTTCCCTTACCATTAGATTAAATAGTTTATGCCTAACATTTGACTTACCTTAAAACTGTTGGGGCCTGATGGAGAATATCTTCCAAGTTCTAACTATCCCAGGGTGAAGTGAAGGGAAGAAATCCTTTCCTCCCTGCCTCCCGCAGCAGGAAAACCTATGCATATCTCAGGGAACTGTACAGACACGACATGCCTCTGCAAGGGAGGCCTCACTTGAGCCCCTCTTGCATGGGTGCTGGAACTAGGAGTGCTGAGGGTGCTGTTGCTTGAAGTGGTTTCTATCCTATACAGTTGGTTCATTGGTTCAATGGCTCTCAGCACCCCCACAATACAAATTGTTCCAGTGCCCCTGCCCCTCTGATCCCCCAAGGGTCAGTGGAGCAACCAGGAATCCTGCGCAGGTGACTGTTTCTGGAACTCCCCTGTAACAAGCCCGTATTACCTTCGGTGTCGATTCCCCAGCTAACATCCACTTCATAACCGTAATTGTTTCCACACTTTCTCTGTGATAAAGGCAACAGTGCTAGGCATCACGCTTTTCACTTGGATCTGGTCTTGACTCGCTGATTACTCGCTGTTAACAAGGGGTACTGCCCTCTTCCACATTACCTGTCAGGGCGGGTTTACATTCTCCAGCCAATCCCAGATGTCAGTCAGGGAGCTGCTGTTCATAGTGCCTCTTAAGCCACCCACATCGTATTTTTGTAGCACCAGCAGTGTGATCCAGTAGATAGAGCACTGGACTGGGACTCAGGAGACCCGCGTTCCATTTCCCACTCCATCACTGCCCTGTTGTGTGACCTTTCACCTCTACCTCAGTGCCCCCAGCTGTACAATAGGGATAATGAGACTGCTGTGTTAGAGCTAAGTAGCATTATCAGCATGCCATCTAGGGACGATAAAACTTAAGTGGACACTGCTTTGGCAATGCTCATGTTAGACACGACGACTGTTCAAGTGGATTCAAACTGTACAGTAATTGAAATGTTTGAAGTAAAATGAATACAGGTTGGGAGGGTCAGCCTTAAATAGGCTTCCCTAATAGCTGGCAGAAGAAGAATTGAAGAACAATTACAGTGATCTATGAATGATGACTCTGGTGCTTAATTCGAATGAAACATTAAATAAATAAATAGGAGAGAGACTGAGAGAGAGAATGCAATTAATCAAGATATATACCCTTAAGCAAAAAAGCCTAGTGCAGTTGATATTGCATGTGGTAGAATTTCAACAGTTTAGCTCAGAACTTGTTTGGGTTTTCCAGTAAATTGAGCATTTGAGAAAGGAGTTGAATTGCTGTTGGAAGTACTTTGCAGCCTGGAATATTTGTTTAATAGGTGTATGTGCAGCAGCTATCACAATGGGTCCCCAATGATGGCTGGGGACTCAGGGTGCTAATGTAACACGATCTGAATAATAAATAGTAATATCTTGCGGAAATGAGAGTCTCCAGTCAAAGCCCTGATCCGGAAAACACTCAAGCACATGCTTAGCTTCCATTGAAGTAACTGAAGTCAATGGGATTTAGGCACATGCTTAAAGTTAAGCAAAAGTTTGTGTTTTCCTGAATAGGGATGGATTTAAGCACACACTTAAGTGCTTTCCTGAATCAAGGTCAAAGTCTTCTGCATATACAGTTGTGCAGTCAGTCGGCACTCTCTGAAGTCAATGGTCAATTTTGCTAGTGACTTAAACAGCTGCAGCATTAAACCGATGTAATGACCTGCACCAGCTTGATTTGATCTCTTTTATTCTATATTAGTGTAGCTTTAGGGTAGGGTATTAGTTATGCTAATCTCATTAGCCCAGGGGGGTGGTCATGGGGCTGGTGGGGTAGGGGGAAGTTCAGAAGTATGCACAGAACTAGTCCTCCTGTATAGTGGATTATTGTTTTTGTTTTGTTTTTGATTATTGTATTGTTTTGATGCATTTTGGCCCCTTGAGGGGCAGTGGGATAGGCGCTGTTGGGTAGAACAAGAGACTCCTTGGGCTTAGATTTCTTGTGACAGGCACTGCCTAGCTTATTTTGAATCAGATCCAGTCTGTTCTTCCTCTTCTGCAGTAGGTTGGCTCTGAATGTGCCTATGTGTATGTTTCATCTCCCTACTTTCTGATATTCGCATCCTCCAGGGTGATAGCTCTGGAGATTTACCTCCTTCGTTTCGCTCCAGAACAGGTTCAGAATAGGTAGTGACCACGCAGATGCGAGAGGTCGGCTAAATCTCAGTGCCCATTCTGTCTTCTGCCATCTTGGCTATCCCTGTCAACAATCAGTCTCCTTTTCAATGGTGATATTGATAATGAGGCCATGTGTCCGTTGGGAGCTGGCCTGAGACCCACCAATTCATTGCACAAGGCCCCTCAAACAGCATTTGGATGGTAAACCGATATCGATTTGGAAAACTTTTTGTATGTGATGGTAATGAAAGGGAAATCAGTGCAGATAAACTGATGAATGTTTGAGGTTTGCAAATGACAAAACTCCAGGAACGGAAAGTCAAGACTATAACGTCACTCCTAACTAAAGAAATAAGACAGGTGGCTAAGAGTTAGTGATGAAGGATTATTTTATGGCACTAAGGGACAGGCTGGCTCCCTTCAGTGTTAATTTCCAGACATCGTGAGGTTTGAGGTTTTAAAAAACTGTTACATTTTTGTAAGGACATTTTTGAGTTACTTGGACTCCATTGAAATGAATTCCATCGTAAGTCTTCACTAACAAAGTTTTTTGTTTAGGATCTATATGTGTGTGTGCATTAATAGACTAGAGCGCAAACCTTGACAAAGATTCAAATGAAGTTATGCTGAATTATGGGACATTACGTATTCAGTTTTGAGCAAGACTGGGGCAATTTATGGTATTGGGAGGAACCAGAGGAAACACTGGGTTTGACTAGACCAGAGGTTCTCAAACTTCATTGCACCTTCTGACCCGACTCCAGGAGGGGGGACCAAAATCTGACCCTGCCCGAGTCCCACTGCCCCGGGGGGGTGGGACAAAGCCAAAGCCTGAGCCCTACCACCCCGGGTGGGGAAGAGGTCAAAGCCGAAGCCCAAAGGCTTCAGCCCCAGCCACGGGGCCTGTAACCTGAGCCCTGTGGCCCAGGGCTGAATCCCTTGGGCGTCAGCCCTGGGTGCTGGGGCTTGGGCTTTGGCCCCGAGTCCCTGCCAGTGTAAGCCAGCCCTGGCGACCCCATTAAAATGGGGTTCCGACCCACTTTGGGGTCCTGACCCACAGTTTGAGAACCGCTGAACTAGAATTAAGTTATAACCTGAATCTCAGTCCTGACCTCTTTGAATTTCATTGACATCTGACCTCCCCCAATGGGGCTGGTGACAATTCTAAGCCAAACGCAGACAGGATTGATTTCCCCTGTTCTGGTTTGGATACCCTTGCAAGGCTTTCAGCCCAGGAGAGAGGGTGGCCCGGTGATTAGGGCACTAGTCTGGCACTTGAGAGACCTGGGCTCATTTCCTGCTGCACTGCAGACTACTTGTGTGACCGTGGGCTGCTTAGTCTCTCTGTGCCTCAGTTTCCCATCTATAGAATGGGGCTAATAGCACTTCCCTATGTCACAGGAGTATTGTAAGGAGAAATACATTAAATATTGTGAGGTGCTCAGATGCTACGGTAAATGGGGGGCAAATGAGTACCTTTAGAAAAGTAAATAGGTAGAAAGCAGGACAGTTGACCTACGACATTTGGGCCAAAATATTGCCAGGACAGCTCACAAGATTTTGGCGCTGTTACATCAATACCGGGGCCCTGGTTGCACCCTGATTTGGAACTCTGAATCCAGCTTAAATCTGATCCGGACCTGAACACTTTCTTTTTGGCCAACCTCCGATTTTGATCCACATCCAGGGAGAGGTGGTGGTTTTGACTGAGTTTAACTTTGTGTTTTGGGGCGCCTTTGGGGTTGAAATCCGAGGGGAAGGAAGGTGAATTCATGCGCACGCCACCCAAAAAGAAAGAAACAAATAAGAGTCTGGCTCATACTCCTGCAAGCCCGACCAGCTGCACTCATGTAGCTCTAGTCCTGTGATTGTAACCCCTGATATAAAAGCGAGGGGTGAGGCCAGGCTACTGGAGTAACCTATTAGTTGCGTACATGTACGTGCTAATGAATACTAACACTGTCCAAATAAGCTCAACCAGTATTTGTACAGGGCTGTACTCTATGCAAAGGCCTTTGTGCAGTCTTTGGCTGTTAGCACCTGCGGCTCTGAATTCAGGATAACTTTGTATCTGCTCCTTTAGGTTCATTTGTAAGATTGCACTAAGATTCATTGACCTTTCAGCCTAGCTCCTCTCATCATCAAACATTTCAGCTAAATGCAGATTCAGCTCCGCCAAATATTGACCAACCCCCCTTTTCTGTAATACTGGACTTTCTGCTACCCTCAAAATCTTTTCCGAGTTCTTTAGAGATTGGTACGGTTTGGCTCTCTGTAGGATAATTAATTGGCAGTTCCATGTTAGCAGCAGCAGTATCTCTGGTGAGTTAGCTTCAGCACACAGCAATTACTTTATAGAAGGTGGGTGAAAGAGGGCAGTAACGATTTGCAAGTCATTTAGTCAGTGCTGCCAACAAGTCTCTTTCATTCTTGTTGTTGGTTATTTCTTTTTTCCATGCAGCTTGGCAAGTTTCTCTTGTGTTTTTCTTTCATTCTGTTGTCATCGCACAATGAGAACAGGACGTCATTTGACCTAAACCCTTCTTTTATAATTGTCCTAACATTGCCAGTTGCTTTTTCAAAAGACCATACATAATACCAGAGCTCCTTGGTGGAGAACAGTTATTCTTAGATGCTTGCCAAACTGCTCAATTCTTTAGGAGCATTCCGGATATTCAGCACAATCTCTTCCTAGCATCCTGTGGTTCAAGATTTATGCTAATACGCTGAATGGGATCCAACTGACCCTAAAATTACGCACTGCAGGCTGGAGGATCTATCACTTGGCGATAGCCAACCTGACTGCTTGAAGGGAAGTTTTCCTATAAGTGTCCCTTGTTCTCTCGGTTCATTATGAATCAGACAATGTTTTTGAAATGTGTCACCCCAGATGATCCATGTGGGTCTGTTTTGGTTATTGCTTACTCTGGTGGGAATCAGTACTGACTGAAAAGATTAGGGATACACTAGTGTGGAGTAAGATTATAATCAGGCCCATTGTATCAGATAATCCATTGGAACCTTCCTCTTTCTGCTGCAACGGAATTGTGTTTTGGACAATGCCAATTCCAGGCAGTGAGATAAACGAGGCAGGTCATGCAATCCTTCCATGACTAATCCTGATACGAGTAAGTAACTATTTCAGTGGGTCTTCTCACTTGAGGGCTCACAGAATGAGTCCAAATATTGGTACAGATGAAAGTGCCAGGTGAGATAGTAGTCCTGTTGTACATGGAAAATGTGTAGGTGTTACCTGTAAGGGTTAAAGTGAGTGAACCATTAATCATATTGGGATCAAGGAACTACAAGTAAGGGAAAAGCTCTCAGCCACAACACCACTGCATTAGCTGTTCTGCCACTCTGGCAAAATGGTACTTTCTATTTACAAGGGTAAAACTCATCTGTGCAGGAGACAGAACTTTCTCAGGAGCTGATCCTAGACTTTGAATGAATGAATTCCTACAGGAACTAAGGGCCATACAAACCTCATCACCTTCCGCTCACAGCCAGTGCTCCAAATGCAAAGTGCGCTGCTCCAACCCGCTTTCTCTAACATACACACAGAGCAGCGTGTACGTTTAAAAAAATATTCCCCAAAATAAAACCCAGGCCACTGGAAACTGTTCAGATACTACAGTGATAGGTTTCAAAGTGGTAGCCGTGTTAGTCTGTATCAGCAAAAAGAATGAGGAGTACTTGTGGCACCTTAGGGTACATCTACACTATAGGGGGGAGTCGATTTAAGATATGCAAATTCAGCTACGCGAACAGCGTAGCTGAATTCGACGTATCGCAGCTGACTTACCCCACTGTAGGGACGGCGGCAAAATTGACCTCTGCAGCTTCCCGTCGACGGCGCTTACTCCCACCTCCGCTGGTGGAGTAAGAGCGTCGATTCGGGGATCGATTGTCGCGTCTCAACGGGACGCGATAAATCGATCCCCGAGAGGTCGATTTCTACCCGCCGATTCAGGCGGGTAGTGTAGACCCAGCCTTAGAGACTAACACATTTATTTGAACATAAGCTTTCATGGGCTAAAACCCACTTCATCGGATGCGTGCAGTGGAAGATACAGTAGGAAAATATATATACACAGAGAACATGAAAAAAATGGGTGTTTCCATACCAACTATAAATGAGGGTAATTAATTCAGGTGAGCTATTAGGTGAGCTATTATCAGCAGAAGAAAAAAAAAGCGATAAGGGCGACATAAACCACGTGTATAGAATAGAACAACAGAAAAGTGAAGAAAAACTACCCATGATAAGGTAGAAATCCAGCAGCCTCAATATCACAGAGAGAGAATACAATGTGGGTTTTTTCATACCATTTTAATAAAGGGCTCCAGATCCAATGAAAGAATTGACCAAAGGCTTCTAAACAGGCTGAGTTCAGACATCATCTACTTTCCAAAGAGAGCACGTCTGGAACAGCTGTTGATTTCCATTTTAATAGTATTAGGTTTTGAGCTATTAATAAGACTGGAAATAACCACAATTTATTTGAATCACAGAACAGATGTTAAAATCCCCACTATGTAAATTTGTCCATCCCATGGAAGCCATGATATTGAGATCTTTGAAGTGGCTCTTTGTCGACATTTTGCAATAGCATCTTTGCTATTATGGGAAGAAAGAAAGTTGTTGTTTTTGCATCTTAAATATCATTTGTTTTGGAACTATTTAAGATGCTCTTCCTTAATTTGCTTTATACCAGATATAATGTGTGCTTAGGATTTTCTTGCCTTTTCTCGGCATAATATTTTTAAGGCAAATGCCAACTAAAATGAAACCCTGTTGAAAGAATACATTGGGATGAAGAAATGCTGAATGAGTGGTTGAGCTTGAGTTGGTATGCTGTGTTGTAAACCAGTCCGGGGTTTTTACATTTGGAGTGACAGACTGAAAAGAAAAAGCAAGAAAAGAAAAGAAAACTTTAGGCAAGAAGCATTGCAGTGCTTGGGGAGCCAACTGAACTTGATTAGTGATCACTTTCATTCTCAACAGTTTAAAGGATGATGCTGTCACCCAAAAATCCCGAAGAGCTCTGTGCTGGTTTTACAGTTACAAGCAAACTCAGTTCAACTACGATGAAATGTATCTTAAGCAAGTGTTCAAAGGACCAGACAAAAATTGGACCTACTCAGAGAGATAAAAAGGATTTTTGCCATGTGGGGGTTTTATTAATTATAAGACTGGAAAGGTCTGAGGTCTTTTTATTTCTTCTTAAGTTTCCTTTTCTGTTTTTTTTTCACTTTGCAAAAACATACCAGAAATATCAAATCTTGTCTTTGTTCTTTCTGTTGGAGGTTGTCTTGGAAGATTCAGAGAAGCTTTCTCAGCCCTTAACTAGGGGTGTGCGTTGAATCTTTAACAAAGTCTCTTTTTCAGGCAGTGGGTTGTTAGTTGTTTAATGATAATTAAACAAAAAAACAGATTTTTTTTTAACCATCTGAATATGTATTTCTTCCTCCTCTCCATCAGGTTACATTGGTTTGTTACTTGTCACACTACATTACTGCTACTTCTCCAGTCATCCATCTTTTGGGAAAAACAAAGTAGACAAGACCTGAATTTTGAATATTAAAGATAGCGGCAAGAATTTTTTTCTGGCTTCCTGAATGTATTGGAGGTGCATAAACTTAATGTGCAGGCCTTTTTGATAAAGGAGGAGCAGAACTGTAATCAGTACATTATGGGGTACTTTGGGCACTCCTCCTGAGACAGGAGTTTGTAAGTGCAGTTTCTGGTACAGGTGACAATGAAACTATTTCCAAAGAGGGTCACATTTTCTGTGACTGCAGAGTCACCAGGACTATTGGTCCAACATCCAGATTAGTGGAGCATATAATATAAAGAAGCCATTACATTCTTGTGTTAGAGGTGGTTTGCTCTCTCTGAGTGGTGGCTTCATTTAGATGCAATGTTAAACGTTTTTGGCTGAAATCTTCTCGGATACACATACTGTCATGGCAACTAAAAGCATACCTTAATACCAAAGCATATCCTATTCTCACAATAATGCTTTTGGGGAAACTTGGCTCAAACGGAACAGGCTTATAAAAGAAAATTCCCAATGGGAATGTTCAGCTGTCTTGTCCCTATCACCTGACAATTTTGTCACTATCACATGGCAATGATAGTCAGAATTGTTTGTAAAGAGAAGTCCTTTGAACAGCTTTGGATTCTGCTCTGATTTTTCATGCACTCTACCGGAGAGTCAAGATTTTTTTTTAATATGTAAAGTTCCATAGAATTGTGGATGGAATGAAACCCTCTTGGGTAACCAGGGTTTAATCTGGATGGTGTCTTAAGTGGCACAGGTCCAGAAACTCCATAGAAAGAATTTTGCTAGAGCTGACTGTTGGCCTTTTTAACCAAGATTAAAATTCAGGATATGAGGTATAGAACAGGGGGACAGGTTTGAATGACTATGGGAAAAAGTGAACTACCTCTTTAAGGGTCAGGCCAGAGCCTATGACCAGGAACAGTCTGGGTATATTCAGAGAGGCCCCGCCCCTCCGGGCTGGAGTATTTAAACAGAAACTGGAAGCTGTCAAGGGAGAGGGGAGAGAAACTGTGCAGGCTACAGTGGGTGGTTTCTTCCTCAGGCTCCAGGTGACTAGCCTGACCTAATTCAGAGACTTTGTTTGAGGACTTTGTTTGGGAGCACTGAACAGGCCAAGTGAGACCCTTATGAACCAGTTATTGTAATTGCTCCTATACTGAATCCTTATTAAAGGGTTTTGCTACTTTGATAGTATGTGTCTGCTTCTGCTTGCCCAGATCTGTTAAAGTGAACTTATTGATGCCCATTGAGGAAAGGAAGGTGGGTCTCACCTGCAGTGCCACACCTGGCCACAAGGAGGCATAAAGGGACTGTCCATACCTTTACAGACCACAAGACCTCTCTGTGGCTCTCCTTAGTTCAGCCTTGAACAGCCATTGACTGTCTTACTCTCTGTTGTTCAGTGCTCCCTACTGATTGATGGGTTCCTAATGTGGCTTTGATTAGCTAACCAATCTTGAAGTTCAGCAGCTATCTATAAAAAAGCCATTTCTGGCTGGCGTTAAGTGGCTGGCTAGCAGAGTGAAATACTCAGACATTATTAGTAAGAAAATTCCTTCATAAGTGCCGCAAATAAGATGACCGGCAGAGAGAGGAAAGAATCCAGTTATCAGAGGAGGTGTTGAAAGCCCGGCGTTGCAATAAGTAGGGATGGACAAAACGGTTTGAAAGATGTGAGTGTCTATCCAGAGCTCAGAAGAAACCCTTACAGAGTTTATCATCCTCATCATCATCAATTATTTGTATTACTGTCGTGCCTAGGACAATAGTTGTGGGTCAGGAACCCACTGTGCCCAGCACTGTACAAACACAGAACAAAAAGATGGTCCCTGCCCCAAAGAACTTACAATCTAAGTATAAGCCAAGAGACGACAGAAGGATACAAGGAAACAGCGAGATACTGGTCAGCCTGACAAGCAGTGGTCTTTGCACACCAGTAGCCTAACTTGTCAAGTGTTTTGTAGGCATCACAGAACAGGAGAGTTTTGAAGGAGGACAATGAGGTAGGTTTACAGAGAGTTCCTCCCAAGTGTGAGGGGCAGCATGGGAGAAAGTACAAAGGTGAAAATTGAACAAGTGGGTGATGGAGGGTGGCATCATGGGCTGATTAGAGGTGGGAGTCCATATCTCGATAGTGAATGAGCGATGATAGGGAAGGTGGGGATTGGCTGTGATGGAACTTGAAGTGAAGACAAATAACTTACAGCTGATACTATGGAGAAGAGGGAGTCAGTGAAAGGTGGGGGACATGATCAAAATAAGGGGGCTAGGTAAATTATCTGTGCAGGAGCATTCTGAATGGACAGAAGTGGGGCAGGATGGCATTTGTCCAAGCCAGAGAAAAAGATGAGATGAGGAGAGCTTAGATGCGAGTTTTAGCTGTGTGGATGGATGAGAAAAGACCATACGTTAGAGATGCTCTGCAGACAGAACTGGCAAGATTTAGACGTAGCCTGGATAGGTAGTCCGGGAAAGAGGTTTGAGTTGAAGATGATGCCCAGGTTATGGACCTGAGCGATGGTCACGACGGTGGTGTTGTCCACAGCGATCAAGAAAAGAGGTCATAGGGAGAGCTTGATGAGGGGAAGAGGAAGACTGAGCTCTGTTTTAGCCATGTTGAGGTTGAGCTGACAGCTAGACATCCACAAGGAGGTGCCATAGAAACAGGCTGAGATTTTAGTTTGGCCAGAATGAGACCGGTCTGGAATAGACCTGTGATTGTCTGCAGAGAGATGGTAGTTGACTGTGCTTGCAGTTGAGATTTCCCAGCAATACGGTGTAGAGGAAGGACAGAAGGGAACCATGGACAGAGCCCTGTTGAACTCACACAAAAAGTTGTAGGCAGATGAGGAGGATCCTCTGAAGGATCAATTAAAGAGATGGGAGGAAAATCAGGAGAGGACAGAGTCATAGAAGCCAAAGGAGAACAAGATTTAAAGAAAAGCACCGTTGGCTGTGTTGAAGGTGGCTGACAGGTCGAGGAGGATGGAGTATTGGTTCTGCACTTTGGCTTCTGAAGATGTTATTTAGAGACTTCGGTGAGGGCAGTTTTCAGTGGAGTGCAATGCCTGGAAGCTGGACTGGAGAGGGTCTAGGACGGAAGTGAAGGAGTAGAACTCCAGACAGCCATGGTAAACAGCATGCTCAATGAGTTAAGAGATGAAAGAGAGAAGGGAGGTGGGGCAAGTGGGGTCAAAGGTGAAATTGCTCATAGTGTGAGGGGAAAGAGCCAGAGGAGAATGAGGTTAAGGAGAAGAGTAAGGGCGGGGATAAGAGTAGGTGCTAGGTAGCTCAGGAGGTGGGATGGGGTCACTGGGGCTCGTGGAGGGCCTAGAGGAGGAGCTCAGATGGGAAACTTCATCTGTGGCAGTGAAGAAGGAAGCAAGAGTTGCTGACAAACTATGTAGCTAGTTGCTTGACCACACTTTGGTTCGGTATGAAATATATTCAAGAGACCAAATACCCAATGTCATTCATGTTTATTATTAAAACTCAATAACAGTATAGAAGAGGAAAGAAGGTTCAATAGGATACCAGTTCCTGGGAAGCCATCTCCTGCAGTTTGGTTAAATTCACCTTACAAAGAAGGTGTGCTGTCAGAGTGACATTCCTAAAGCTATCCTTTTTATACTCATCCATTGACAAATATAAGGTAGTGTGTGCCTCATCTGAAATTAGATTGAACTAATCCGCTTTCTACTTTTTGTCTACCCCTTATCTCTTTGTTCTGAACACATGCGTTCCAGGTACCAAGGGGTGTGATGGCACCTTTTCATGATGGGGGGAGTTGAACCAGGGATGCAGGTCAAATGAAGAGTTGAGGAAAGATGCAGCTATGGAGTCAGAAGTGGTGGCAGGGTAGAGAGAGGCCTGGGATGGGGGCAAATGTCCCCAGAGGTGAGGGGAAGGAGTCAGAGGAACTGCGTGGATGTGAGATCTGGATTTGTGCTGATGGGAGGGCTGGAGAGGGGAAAATGAAAATGGAGAGTTGGTGGGATCTGTAAAGGGGTGAGGGTACCTAGGATGAAAAAATGGGGTCAGGGAAGGAGTGGAAGAGGACAGATGCTCTGATGCAGAAGAGGGGTGTGGAGAGAGCCTCGTGGGAGTGGCAGATGGGACGAAAAACAGAAATGGAGAGCTGAAAAATGCTCTGGTGGTAATTCTAGTAGCAGGACCTCTGCTGCACAGCAAGCATGAATGCCCCCTCCTCCCTTCACGAGGGAGGGGCAAGAAGGCAGTGGGGCTGTGACACTGGGACAATCCGGGTAGGGGGTGGGGGACTGGGGCAGGCATGTCTCCCTGGTGCTTGCTGGTCCACCTGCTAAGCATATGTTCAGATAATGACCCCCTGTGCCTCTATGCTAGCTAGAAGTGGGGGAGGGGGGGCCCACAGGAAAAGCTCTTTCTTGTGGTACTTCTGATCAGACCAGAAGTAGGGGTTATAAGGGATCTCCCAAGAAGGTCTCTGCCCCTGAAAATTCCCTTGCTCCCACTTTTCAGCTCCAGAGCTATGGAGAGGGTTTGGGTTAATCTAAAGCTCCTCAACGATTGAATTTCATCCATCAGTATGGAATCAAAAGGCTGGTCCTACACTCACTGAAGGACTCCATTTGAGTTCAGTGGGGGCAGGGGCAGGCCCTAAGGGAGGATCTGGACTCTCTGTAGGTCTTACAGGCAGGGAGGCTAGAATGTGACTAGCCCGGGGTTGGGTGTGGGGACAGAGAGACTTCCTCTCCTTGTGCCTCTGTAACAAGGGTAGTCACGCTCTCCATCCCTGCAGTGTGGGAGCTCACAGGCTGCTCCAGCGTAATGCCAGCAGCAGCTATCACTTCCCCACAGGATGCTGAACTTGCCTTTCCTTCAAGCTGGCCTTCAGAGCACGGCACGGGGAGGGAGCCAGGGAAGTCTTGCACCCTGCACATTCGCCTGTATATTGGGCCTGACTCTAATCTCTCCCTGGTTTTTACCCCAGTTCCCTGGTTCCAGTGGTGTTACTCCTGATTTACATGAGTGTCAGTGCATTCAGAATCAGGCTCATTGGTTCCAGTGGAGTAGTCCCAATTTACATCAGTCTCAGTGAGTTCAGAACCATTGTGCCTATATCTGGCCCAGTGCTACTGAGAATATCCTTTCAGGTGCTGCACCTCATTCCCATCACTGTGGGGTTGTGGCTGAATCTATCCCTGGATTTGTCATTTTGTCTATGCAGACGTTGTTTGCAATGAAAACAAACGGGCAAGGATCCCTGCATACCTGTAAATAGTGGGGCTGTCTGTGAAAGCACGTCATTTAACCTGTGTTTTAATATTCTGTGGTAATATCGAGCTTTTTTTAATAACTAAACATCTGTTACAGCTGCAACTATTCACTGTTTGTGTCAGTGCTGTGCTGCCCTGGTTGTCCTGCTGCCCACTGAAAGGGTGGTATGCATTATTAAACGGTCTAGTTTAAATAAATTATAAACTAGTACAGTGTGTGCAGTAAGTTTCTGTCAACTCCTTGCAGAGTCACGTTGCTGGCTTTGATGTCCCCCTGATGTGGTCACCCATCTTCTGCAACCATTCGTCTCATCTGCCTGATGGGGCTGATAGAAGAACGTGGAGAGGGGCAGATGAAATGTGAAGATGATCAAAAGGGAGAGTCTCCCAGAGAAAAAGAGAAGATCTCAGAATCTCTACAGAGAAGCAGGCAACCAGAATTTCCTGTCTGGCAAGTCTCTTTCTAATCACAAACTGTTCCATTCAGTAATGCATGGGTAGCGGGTATAGTAGGTCAGAGAAGGCTAAGCCTCCCCTAACCCAGGCCATGGCCCCACTGATGCACCGCCCTCTCCCCCAAGCTAGTGGGAGCTCAACTCCGGCTGGAGGCAGGTGGCTGGGCTTGGGGGCGGAATTTAGTCTTCAGATTTATGTTCCTTCTCATCTGTTGTGTTCTTGCTATTCTGGTGCTGCCTTCAATAATCCTGTCTTCCATCTTCTATAATGATGCTTCCCAGGTAGCAATAATTCCTCACTTGTTGTACAGCTCTGTCGTTTGCTGGAATGTTGCATGTTTGCCCCGGATCCTTGCATACCACCATAGTTATTGTCTTTAATCGTATTAGGGGAGCATAAAAGCTGGCCTGAGTCTGAGTTTATTAGTGGGTTTGGGACAGCCAGTGCCTCACTTTGTGTTGAGCAGGAACTGGGAAGTCCAAAGGGATTTCTGGAAGGCTGGAAATCTCCAAAATGGATTCTTCATTATTTTTTGAAAATGGTTTGACTCACATTAATTGCATGAGGCTATGGAGGAGTCACAACAGACCATCTGTTTCAGCTGTTTGCAGGCAATAATTTGTATATATTTTTGCCACTTTTGATATTCTTTGGAAAAAATATGTGCTTGGATGATTTCAGAGTTACTTAAAAAGAAAAGAGAAATACACAGTTGATGCAGTTGTTATAAAAGAAATATATTGTTATTGGGTTTTCTAGATGGAGATTTTGTCTCTGACAGGCGGGCTGAAGGACACTATGTACTGTGTATTTCCTCTTCACCAAGGAATCATGATGCATGCTCTGCTAAGCTCTATTACAATGCACTTAGGAAGAATTTTTCCTGGCTCTGCTTTGATGTTAGAAGGATTTGACTACATTGGGATCTTTCTTTCTTTCTTTCTTTCTTTCTTTCTTTCTTTCTTTCTTTCTTTCTTTCACCACTACATTTCGGGAGTTGATTACTGAGGCACTTTGATTAAATCAGCCCTTTGCCTCCAAGTTATTCTACCCAGAAACTGAAAAATGAGTTAATTCCTTGATTGGTGTTCACAGTTGAAGTTTCAGTTTGTGACTGGGCATCTCACACAATAATTACAGGACAAATCAGTCTGATTCACGCTGGCCAGCTGCAAACACTTATGTCCATGCTCAATTTTACGCATGTGAGCAGTGCCATATGTTGCAATCAGGGGCTCACTGTGATAATGATACCAACAAGTCTGTGATACCTGGATATATTTCTTGAAGGGGTACGGTCTTCTCTGCCACACATCTGTTTGAAAAATTGTTACCTAATATTGTTACAAGAAGCACCTAACATCACTATAGCTGATAGCTATTAGAATATTGTTTGGGTCTATTGAATTAGTTTGTTTACTTTGAGCATTTGATAGCACTTAGTAATGGGCCAGGTGTGATTGCAAAACCACAAAAATTGACCACTGGTTGTGGGGGACTTCCGTAAACTCCTTTTTCTGAGATGTCCTATTTCAAGTTGGTGGTGTCCCTTTAAGAGATGAGGCTACACGGTATGGTGATGTTTGGTAACTGATCATGAATTCCAAGTCTGAGAGAGCAGATTGAAATAGAGAGGTTTATACCAGGTATCAGAGAGTTGTATTGTTTTGTGGCATGTGTATCCCTGGAATCCCTGTACTGCTGCTTTAATGACACAAGGTAGCACCGATATGGCAGAGCTTGGTGGATTAGCACAGCTAAAAGGTGGTCCTGGGGCATGGATTTATTTCAACAACCTGCATGCCACAAAATGTTGCGGTTTTGCTCTAGACCAGAGGTTTTCAAACTGTGGGTCGCAACCCAGAGCTGGGTCATGGCATGGAAGGCGCTGGGTCGCGGCAGCTCCGGTCAGTACCACCGACCGGAACGTTAGAAGGCTGGTTGGCGGTGCTGCTTGGCTAAGGCGGGCTAGTCCCTACCTGTTCTGACACTGTGCTGAGCCCTGGAAGCGGCCAGCAGCAGGTCCAGCTCCTAGGCGGGGGGGCCACAGGGCTACGCATGTGGGGGTGGGGGTGGGGAGCACCGAGCACCGGCGGTGGGGAGTGGGGCAGTGCCTGCATTCGAGAACCACACGCAGCCGCTTGCGCACCTCCGCCTAGGAGCCGGACCTGCTGCTTGCCACTTCTGGGGTGCAGCACAGTCTGCGGTGCCAGGACAGGCAGGAAGCCTGCCTTAGCACCCCTGCTGCGCCGCTGCCCAGGAGCTGCCCGAGGTAACTCCACACCCCAACCCTGTGCCCAATCCCTTGCCCCAGTCCTGAGCCCCCCCAAACCCAGAACCCCTTCCTGCACCCCAAACCCCTCATCCCCGGCCCCAGCCCAGAGCCTGCACCCCCAGCCCAGAGCCCTGATCCCCTCCCACCCCCCTGCCCCAGCCCAGAGCCCTCTCCCACACCCTGAACCCCTCATTCCTGGCCTCACCCTGCAGCCCTCACCCCTGCATTCCAACCCTCTGTCCCAGCCCTGAGCCCCTCCCATACCACTCATCCCCAGCTTCGTTGGGTCACCGCCATCAACAATTTTCTTCAACTGGGTCACCAGAAAAAAAAATTTGAAAACCACTGCTCTAGACTCTTGGTGTCAGTGAACATGAGTTGTTGGCGAATCCAGCACAGAAGACAGATGCTCTTTGACCTGTTTGTGACATTTGGGGTAAATAATAGCTGGGGTTGTGGAATAATAGCCAGTTGTCCCATTGGGATTATGGTCATTCAGCAAAATTGTAAACGTATTCCAGAAGATGCTGTCCTAAACTGGGCAGATTAGTATTCTAGTGTCAGGATCTAGGAGTTCATTCTGTGCTTGGTAGCCCAAATGGGGCATCTTGAACAAGCCGAATGACCCAGGTATGAGGTTAGTTAACTTCTGGTTAAATATCAGTTAAAGGGACCAATCCTACACCTGCCACCGTGCCTGTAGTAGTTCTGAAGTAGTTATACTGTGCAAGGTAGGGGATGCCCAGGGTGTGCCCAGGCTGAACTCTACGCTAGATCCCTGTGCACCAGCATGCAATAGTTGAGTGGGGGCAGTATATGGGTTGGAGGTAGTAGCCCCCTTTCCTCCCCCTTTGCCTGGGTGAAGCCTCAAGGCTACAGTATCAGCTGTCTCCCAGGGAGAGGGATGCATTTTTTCTTTCACTGACACCCCATGCATCTCTCCAGAATCTAGCACAGCTACTTGGGTTGAGTTCTGGGGAGCAGGTTTTCCCCTAAGGGCTAAATTAGGCAGAAACTGTACAGAGATACCTGGCTGTAAACCCAAACCCAACTTGAACAGCAGCAAGAGCATGTGGTGGGGGCTGACTGAACCATTTTAGTTCCCCACCTAAACCCCTGGGAAAGCCACACCTCAGGTCTGCCATGGAGAGGCATTCTTGGGCAGGGCTGAAAGGTGGTCCAGGAGCCATCCCTGCCTATCTTAGAGATCATGATGTGCTTTGGGCGTTAGGTATAAAAGAAAAAAAAGAGATCTCCCCATCAGTAAAATTTCCCATTAGTGTAAAATCTGAATGGCGCTTCACCCCCCCCCCCCCAAATGTCTCTTATGTCTCTTGCCACTGGGAAGTTTAAAAATAAGCACATTCTCAACCAAACATTTTAAGATGTTTAAAATGAAAAGCAACACAAGATTTAGAACATCTGACTCAATAAATTACAGGGCTATCTTTGATGATGAAAAAACTCCCCACTGCCACTCCCTTGTAAATCTAGACTATATATACATTGCCTTATAGGGTATGTCTACACTGCTAAGCACCGCGACTGGCTCGTGCCTGCTGATTCAGGCTAGCAGGACTCAGGCTGCTTAATTGTCATGTAGATGTTCGGGCTTGGGCTGCAGCCTGGGTCCTCCTCTACTCCCACAAGATCACAGAGCCTGGGCTCCAGCCCGAGCCTGAATATCTACCCTGCAAGACTGCAATTAAACAGTCCTGCAAGCCTGAGTCAGGTGACACGGGCCAGCTGTGGTGTTTAGTTCAGCATTTCTCAAATGCGGCCACCAGGGGCTTTTCTTGTGGCCAGGGCCTCCTGGGTGGTGATTGGGGGGAGAAGGGAAGCTGTGAAGCCACAAACGCCAGAGGAGCAGGCAGCCAGTGTGAGTTCCCCACCTTTACAGGGGCGGTGGGGTTCAGCTTTGGGGTGGTGGGCTCTGTCCGGCCACATGGCAGCAGGCTCCATCTTACAACTGCGGGACGTTGGGCTCTGGCCCCAGTCCCGGGCTCTCCACACCATTGCTCCTGGACTCTGTTGCCTCCGCTGCTTCCCTACCCACCTCCCCATCCAGGGCTTAATTTGTCCTCCGGCTTCCCAGGGCTGAGTAAGTCTGTTGTGAAAAGTGGTATTTGTATGTTTGTTAATATCACTTTTCACTGCCTTCTAGCTATCAAGTCTGCTGCTGTGAAAAGTGATATTAACAAACATACTAATATCCCTTTTCACAGAAGCAGACTTACTAGGTAGCAAGTCATAAAAAAAGCATCCAAAAAAAGCAAAAAGACAAGAACACGTAAAACACCTTATTTGTGTTTCTATTCTGTTTAGATCCAGTAAAGAATAGAGACAACTGGACGTTATTTTTATTATTAGGTCTTCAAAAAACCCTACATAAATTACACTGATTTGGACCTATTTATGTACATATTTATTTGTTTGTTCTAAAGTTAATTAAGTATTTTAGGAAAAATTGTCAGAGCGGTCACCAGTAAGAGTTGGTGGCCGCACTCTGAGGCCACCACATTTTTTTCGGTGAGAACCCCTGGTTTAGTTGCAGTGTGGACATACAGATAATGATAGCAATGGTCTGGGATGGTATGGGATTACACCTTTATTCCATATTTAATATATAGAGTTCCAGGGCATTATCTAGGTCTAAACATTAATAAAAAAATACCCTGCTCAAAGGCATGAGCATAGGGTGCTTTTTTCTCAGGCTCGATGGCGATTCTGCCACAGCTCAAGATCTTGCGTGGTATTGTTGGAAGTTGAGGCTACTTCTTGAAATGAAAGATCTACATTTACATTGGTCCTCATGCTATGTTTTCCTCACCCTCTCTAAGTCACAAGTGTTTAGAGTTGCAATTGGTAGTGAGCAGATTTTTGTGGGTGTTGTCACAGTTACCTACGGGTTTATTTTGTAATTAAAAGGCATTCTTGTTTTATTGTCCGGGTCGAAAGAGTTTACTAACGGGATCTGCAAAATCAAACTGATTTCTAAGGCTCCCATCCTGTAACAAGCCACGCTCTGGGTGGCAACCTATTACAATACTGAAGCCGTAGCTAGCACTAGTAGGTAAGCCTGAATCAAAACCCTGGACTTTCAGACAGTGGGAAGGGGTGGTCGGGTGCCAAAGCTAAGCCTAGATCTGATCTTTATGGCCAGCCCAGTCTCTCTAAGGGTCTGAACTGAAACTTTGGAACCAAGCACATGTTGGGGATGGAGCTAGAATCAGAGAGTCATAGAATTTAAGGCCAGAAGGGACCCAGATCATCTAATCTAATCCCCAGTGTATCAGAGGACACCAACAGCATCTAGCATTCGCACACCAAACCCAACAATTGAAATTAGACCAAGGTATTGCAACCAACCAGAGACTAAACTATTGGGTGCCACAGGCAGAAAATAGGATGCACCGAGGTACACCCCGAGGCCTCTGCAATGGAAGGCAATTGATTAAGTGAGATTAAACCCATACGATCCTGGGGCATGCGACCAGGAGAAGTGGATCTGCTAGAAGTTTTGCAGCTCAGGCCCTTTTCTAGTAAGCATCTCCTCTGCCGTCTACAACTATTCTAAACAATGCAACAGTTGGATAATTTAGGCCTGATGCTGCAACGCTTACTTGTGCTGAGTTGCACCTTGTTCTGTGAGTAATCAAAATCAATCCTCTTTGTGGAAGAAGGTACTATTCAGTGTGAACAAGGGCAACAACACTGGGTTATTAAAAAGCTGGGGCAGAACTGCCTTCTCTCTCTTCCCACAAAACAAGCACTGTTAACTGTTTTGCTTCCTAAACTACCAACGATCTTCCATGTGGTTCCTCTTCTGCCCCATTGCAAATACCTAATCAATCAACATCAATTACATGAGTTGGCAAACACAATAAGCACTGCACAGAAGGATCATAAATCCTCAAGCAGAACCTACTCACTAATTATTAAATTTTAGAGCTAATTTTAGCTCTAAAAATTGCCCATTAAACTTCAAAATAAATCATCCAATAGAGAAATGAAATAAAGGAAAAAGTTTCAGAACAATTTGCCTCTGGAATAATTAACCATTGTTAGAAGGGTATAAATATCCAGACTGGGTAGCAATTGTTTGGGATGGTACACAGGGGTTTAATTAGGAATAATGGGATGAAATTAAGCAAAAAGAAAAGTCAGAAAACGTGTTCTAGTTGTGAGACCTATTAGGGTATGAAGTATTAGTGAACTGTCCCAAAGGAATTTTTGAACCTACACTTCTTGGGACATTAAAAACTAGAGTGGACAGAGGACAAGAACACATAGTATATTGTAGGGAACAATTCTGCACTGGAAGTTTGATAGTTTAGATGGACCTAATAGATCTTTTCCAGTTTTGATTTCCTCAATTGAGCAAAACTTCTACTGATTTCAATGGAAGATTGGCCATTTTAAAGATCTCTATGGTTTGATGTGATGGGTGTATAAAATTATTACATAGCTATGGGGGAGGGATAGCTCAGTGGTTTGAGCATTGGCCTGCTAAACCCAGGGTTGTGAGCTCAATCCTTGAGGGGGGCATTTGGGGTAAAAGTCTGTCTGGGGATTGGTCCAGCTTTGAGCAGGAGGTTGGACTAGATGACCTCCTGAGATCCCTTCCAACCATAATATTCTATGATTCTAATAATGGGGAGATATTTTAAAATGTCAGCCCTTTCTAAAATTTTACATTGGCTTGGATTGATTGCCTCTTGACCTCTCCCTTGTTCTGCTGCAGGTTGACCAATGATCTGATCTGGTGTGGCCAATGCAGCTGGTATGTTCCTAGTAGTGGTGGTCACTTGTTAAATGATAGCTCATAGCTATGTATTCATGGTGTTGCTTGGTCTGTGCTTTTACCGCAGAAAGAGCAGCTCAAAAAGCTGATGCATAGATAAAAAAGAAAAAAACACCACTCCAGTCATGGGCTTACTGAGCCGTCTCCTCTGAACTCGGTGATACCCAATGTTTGATTAATTGTTTTGCCTGATCTGAAGCATGTTTATGACAAGTTACATCAAACCATGATGCACTTGTTAGTAGAGCGATGCCTCAGTGACAACTATCACCAATTACTAGCAGGCAGCTAGGCCTGCGACAACAACTTGCTCTGTCTTTAATAATTTTTCACTGTATTACTTTGTCACGTTGGTATTATATTGTCTCCCTCTGCATTATTTGCAGAAACATAATGCAGATGACATACTTGTGATTTCTGAAATTTTCATCCCTTAATGAAAAATACACATTTCCATGTGCTTGTGCCATGAAGAGCTAGCATTTGTGTCCACATGTAGGAACAAAATTGGTAATTTATATTTATTCTTATAAAACACAAGGTTTTACACAATCAGTAATATATTTTAAAGGATGTGGAATAAAAGAGAGGGAGAACCGGATTCTGATCTCAATTTTGTGGATGTAAATCCAGAGTAACTGGGGTTACTTTGGATTTATGCAGGTGTAGCGGAGATCAGAATCTGGTCTGTGAACAATTTAAAAAATAAATATAGAACTCCAATCATTTTCAAATTACTGTTTTCAAACCACAAGGCAGATGCTTTTGCTACTGAATGACAGGGATTTGGTTACTATCTTTGGGAATTTATGGGGGGAAAAATAAGCCTAAAGAGGGAATTAAGTTCTTATAAATTGATTAGAACTATAATGGGCCAAACCCTGCTTGCTTTACTCATTCCAGTAGTGCTCTTAAAATTGATGGGGTAACATATAAGCAAATCAGGCTTGATCCCTTTAAGAGTTAACCAAAGAAAAAAGGAAAAGCAAAAGAATGAAAAAGCAAGGAATTCCAACCCTACCCTGGTGCAAAACGTAATGAAAACATAGGCAGCCTATGTGCTATCAACTCCATTCCCGTTGACGTCAGCGGGAGTTATGTTCACGGATCAACAATTGAAGTGTTTTCGTTGGACATGGATATGTGTTCTATATAATGAAGATAATGCAGTGCCGGATTGTAGTCTGGCCTATGTACCCTTATGGCGACGTACGAAGGAGTAAAAGAATCCCCGTGCTCCTGCATGGCCTCTCCAGACCAGGGGCCCAGGTGCATGTAAGTAACATGCACCCAATATCCCTGCCTTCCGGGGGTGAGGAGTGGGCAGAGCACAGAAGACCTTTGGCTCCACCCTTCCAATGCATTGGTCAATGCAACTGATTTGGCTCAGGGGGCAATAATCTGCAACTGGTCAGGGTTAACTAGCTCGCTGGAGCACGTGAGGAGCATGGAAAGGCAGGATCCCTTCCTTGAACTTCTGCTCTTATTCACTGTGCTTTAAAGGCCCCATCTAGCCCTAAGTGTTGGTAACATAGTGATTCACTAGTTTGGAGAGAGAGGCAGCAGATAGGAAAGATTTTTACACTGGAAACATACAACACTAACAGGCTATGAATTAAATACCCTTGAAATAGAAAGATGACACGTGATCCATGAGGCCACACAGTCTTTGCTTAATATTAATGTGATTGTCAAAGTGTTTTAGTAGCTGCTGGAAACTCTCCAGGTCATTTCCTGAATACTATGCACACACTTCTAGTTGGCTCAAACAGTGGGCTTCCATTGGAGACTATGCCCCAGTTCTGCCGGTTAGAATATTTCTCCAGATATCAGCCTAAAGAGTCTTTAGTTTAATTTCATCACATTATGGCACCCGGATCCTTTGTTCCTTGGGTACTGCTTACTCAGTGGGAGTTCTGAGTGACACTGGTTCAGGGTCAGGCCCCAGGCGTGTAAGGAATGGCTGGCTTTGCCAAGCAAGCCATATGCATGCATTCCCATGAAGATGGAGCTACCTTATAGAACTCCTTTCATGGTGAAGAAAACGAAAGAGAAACAGCTACTCAGTCACATTAGAGTGACCATGTCAGTGCTTTTCAGACATGGAGAGAGCGCCCTTCCCTGTGTGAGTAAAGAAAGGAGAGACAGGAGAGAAAAGAAACCCTACTAATCCCAGATATCATGGTTAAAAAGACATAAAACTCAGTGGTATCTTCTGGCTGATCTAAATTGTTTGGAAGCCATAACTCTTCAGCTTAAAGTGATGCTCAGTAAACCGCGAGATGCAGAAAAGGTAGCCTTGATATTCTATCCCTGCATGAATGTGCCCTAGAACTTTAGAGAATTTGGAACCACTTCAGAGGGCTGACTGCCTGGTAGGAACGGTGATTTATGATCATTTGGCAACATCTTTCCTCTTTTGCCCTCATCAATATCTCTGTATATAAACACAGAGAGAGCACTGCATATTGTCAAGAAGTAAGGGTGTAACTGCTAGGTCTTTGTTGAAACACATACCTGTTCATTCAGGAGACTTGTGGCAGTGTTTAGTTATGCCTTTTCTTTTGTTTTGTTTATAAAAATGCTGGTGTCTGATTCTACACTCACTTACCTCAGCCCATCAAACATGTCTTTTGTGAGCTATTCTGAAGGATTGTGGGTTTTCATAGTAGGTCAGAAACAAAATTATTTGGCACTTGGGTGTCTAGAATTGAGACACATTAGTAATATGCACTGTGTTTGGCTTTGCCTGTGTCCCGTGTGTTGAGATAGTCTTTGGTCTAAAGACAGGGAAGATGATTTAGTGGTTTGAGTGCTAGTCTTGGACTCAGAACACCTGGGTTCAATTCCTGCTCTTCCACAGACTTCCTATGTGACCTTGGTCAAGTCACCGAGTCTCTGTGCTTCTGTTCCCCATCTTTAAAATGGGGATAATACCTACCTGACATGGGTTCTGTGAGAATAAATAGATTAAAGATTGTGCGTTGCTCAGATACTATGGTAAAGGGAGCCATATAAATATCTAAGATAATGTCTAGTTAATATCCTGTAGTGAAATATACAACATGTAGGAACTTGAGCTCTCACAGGGTATGTTGACACAGAAACTAGACACCTGCGGCTAGCCCATGCCAGCTGATTCACACTCACAGGGCTCAGGCTGCGAGGCTGGTCCATTGCTGTGTAGAATTCCCATGGCTCTGGGATCCTGCAAGGTGGGAGGATCTTTGAATTAATTCTTCAAATATGGGCCTTAAACTGTGTTTAGTGGATTGTGCTGCTAGCCAATTAGAGGATTGGTGAAAAGTGGTAGCATAAGACTGGCTATAAATATCTTCCTCCAGCTATCTCACTCAGAGTCACTTCCTCCCCTAGCTGCAACCCTTACTGCCGATGCTAATTTACTTCCCTCTCATGTCTCCTCTCCTTCCTTCCCCAGTCCCCTGGACTCTCTATCCAAGCAGTTCTCAAACTTCATTGCACCATGACCACTTTCTGACAACAAAAATGACTACATGACCTTGCTCGGGGGGCAGAGCTGGAGTCCAAGACCCACTGCTCTGGGGTGAGATGGGGCCGGAGCCCAAGTCCCAGCCCGGCCATCACGAGCTGAAGCCCTTGGGCTTTGGAATCTAATGCTGGCCCTGGCAACCCCATTAAAATGAGGTTGGGACCCGCTTTGGGATCCCGACCCACAGTTTGAGAAGCACTGTGAGTCTATCCCCTTTGGTATCTCCCTGGGAGTTTTCTACATCCTCGAGTCTCCCTCAAGGGGACTCTCTCTCTCTTTTTCTCTCTTGGGGTCTCCACATTTTTTTTCTCCTTTCTCCTGGGATGCTGCTCAGGGCTGGGTGGTTTGTCTTTCTCCCCTTAATCCTCATCTCTTTCACTTTCCCTCCCTCGGGCTCTCTCTTTGCCCCTACCTCCTCTCAGCTCTCCTCTCTCAATGTGCCCCTCAGTCCTCCTCTCTGTGCCTCACCCTCTGTTAATCTGCCCCTCAGCCCTCCTATTCCCGTTGACTTTCCTCTTTCACCCTCTGTCCCCTACTCCCTTTATTCTCTGTAGCTCTGCTCCCAGGCCCCTCTCCTCTCTCCCCCTACTCCCTCAACCCAGCCTCTCTGTGCCCCCCGCTGCTGCCCAAGCCAGGAGCCGCAGATCTGCATGACTGCGCCTCACCTCCTGGTGAGGAAAGAGTTACCGAGGGCCCTGGCGCAAGGTGTCCAATATGAAACGGCTCCAGTGTGCAGGAGTTTTACGTGGGCAGCTTCTCATTCGGAGGGGAGGAAGCTGTAGCTAGCTGCCTGGGTCTGTGTGCACCGAGGCCAGGCGCTTCTCCGCTGCCTGGCCGCAGAGCGGGGCAAGACACACCGGAGCCAGCCGAGTCCAGGTTCCTGATCCCGAGGAGGTGGATGGGGGGTGTTTCCCAAGCCGCGAGGAGCCAAGCCGGGGAGAGGCAGGCGCTGTAACTTCGCCATGGGCTGCTGGAGGCACCGGGGGGGCAGGCAGCTGCTGCATGGAGTTTAAAGGGAGCCCGGCCTGGGGAGATGGAGCACTGACGGCCCCGGGGCGCACCTGTCCCACTGCCGGAGATTGATACAAAGTCTCACTCCTCTGTCCCTCCCCCCGTCCCATGCCCCCCCAAGAACAGGGGAGCCGCTGGGACCCCGCGAAAGCCACCGGGTGCCTCGGGGGGCTGCATGTTTTCTACCCACTTTGTGTGTGACCGGAGATTGCTCGTCTTGGGCGGAGAAAAATAAACCACCAACGCGCCCCCGGCCAGCAGCGACCTGGAGGGGGGCAGAGAGAGCCAGGGGAGAAAACCTGTAGCGGCGGAGGCGCCTGCTTGAAAGGTGAGTACAGCGGGGAGGCAGAGCCCGGGGCGCGGTCCCCCTCCTCTTCTGCAACCTCCCGCCAGCCGCCCGGGCGGGCGAGGGGAATGATCGCGACTAGCCAGCCCGGGGGTAAGGGTTTTATTACATGGAAAGAAGGGATCGGGGGGAGGAAGTCTGTGTGTGTGTGTGAGGGGGAAAAAAACCCTCTGAACCTGCTGAGAGCGGCTGGTGTGTTGATGGTGCAGCTGTGTGCTGGTTTCTGACCATCATTTGCTTCGATTAGTGTGGTGGGGATGGTCACAGGACTGTGCGTGGTGTAGACTCAGCAAAGACCTTTCTCTGCAAGGAAGAGTGGTGTGTGCATGCATGCGTGTGTACACACAATAGTGTGTGCATGGGGGGGGGTCTATAGAATATACCTATCCCCATATTCTGTTAACCATTCCCATCTGCTGCTGAACAGTGGGCTCGCCCTGGGGGACCCGGACCGATTGGCAGCCGGTTCATTAGGCGCAGAGAGGTTGCAGGCTGGAGGATTTTGCACCTGGCGGTTTAAAGGGGGGGGGGGCGTCCAACCTTGGCTGTTGGGGTCTCTTCCAGCTAGTGTTGGATGCACTGCCCCCCTCCAAGAGTCTCGACAGAGGGTTGAGCTGAATATCCCCCCCTCTCCCTCCCCCGGGATGGAAGCAGCAGAAGGGGGAGGGCGGCAGGGCTGAGGCGAGGCCGGTGACACAGCGGGCGAGTCGCAGCGTGGCTAACATGTTGGCTGCCTGGCGGGAGGCGCAGGTCCCAGACCCCGGGGGAGGCGATGCTTTGAACTTGCACCGTGTCGGGGGACCTTGCGCACCAAGGCCACCGCATCCCAAGCAAGCCCCGAGCAGCTCCAACGCCCCGGGGGAGGGGGCAGCGGGCAGCCCGGGGCCGGAGCACCAGCTCAGCCCTCTTGTTCTTCCCCCGGGCAACTTAACGTAGCTGTTGAGTCGTCCCGGGGGGAGGAGGGGAGAAAGGCGGTAGGTCAGTGCCGCAGGTGGGCATGAGGAGGCTGCACTGAGCTTAACGCCGTTAAAGGGCTACAGCTGTGCCACAGGGCGAGGGAAGCTGTGTGTAGACAGACAGAGAGATCGCTCCTACCGATCTATATTTTAATACACTGGTTTTGTATTTATAGCAACTGTGAAACGTACCCATTGGGGTACACACATTCTCTCTCTTTTTCCGTGCGCACATTATTTCTCCCTTTCTCTGTGTATGCCCATTTTCGATCACTCCCATTATTTTCAATAACAATCAGTAACACAGACCTGCACCTGCTTTGAGTGTTGTGTGCATCCATATGGGATATAGATTTGGGGGTGGGTACGCACACTCTCACAAGACAGAGAGGTTCACAAGTTCTCATTTAACAGCATCCCACTAGTGTTCTATTGTATTTTCCAAACTCCCCCGGGCCCAAGAAAGAAGATACACGATTGTTTGGTAGCTGTGTAATACACAACTCTGTAGGTAGGTATAAGTAGATTTACAGAGAGACTCAGAAAACAAAGAGCTATGATTTCCCCTCCATTTGAACACCCAGGTCCAAATTAGTCCATTGAAGTCAGGGAAGTCAGTGAATTCACACCATGGATGAATTTGGCCCATAATGTCAACTAATTTTAATGGCAGTAATGAAAAGGTGATGGTCCTACCTGGCGTATGCACAGGTGTATTAATAGGTTTTATGTATTCAAACACACATTGGTTCATTGGATTTTAAATATAATTTCAATCACTGAAAGATGATTTGGGGTGTTTGCATCCTCATTTATCTACTAAAAGAGCAAAAGGAATACATTTAAGAAAGCCTCCCTCTTAGCTTTCTTGCTTTCTGAGGTCTTAAGGCTGTATAATACCATTTCAGCTGACACCGATAAGCTATTCAAAGAAGTTTCTGCTAACATTTTCCAGCATGTTGAAGCTGCATTTTTCTTAGTATTAACTGCATAGTGTTTCAATTCTTAATTGTGCACAGTGCAGGATTTTATTGTGGTGATGGTCATTTCTCTTTTGAAATTCGTAATGATACTGACTGCCTCGATGAGAAAACGATAGTAGAATTCGATCCATTGTGGAAACAGCTGTCCACGTTATCATTGGTCTAAATGATTTATATCGATATCTCTCTATATATATATATATCAGTGGTCCTCAAACTTTTGTATTGGTGACCCCTTTCACACAGCAAGCCTCTGAGTGTCACCCCCCTTAAACACATTTTTAAATATTTAACACTATTATAAATGCTGGAGGTGAAGCGGGGTTTGGGGGTGGAGGCTGACAGCTCACGACCCTCCCTGCCATGTAATAACCTCGCGACCCCCTGAGGGGTCACGACCCCCAGTTTGAGAACCCCTGATATATATGTATTTAAAAGAGGAAACATGCCACATTATATTTATTGTGTTTATCGGACTATTAAAAAAACTCCTAATGTAATTGGAAATGGGATTTCTCTGTTTTGTTGTAAAGCAGATGCACTGGATGTGATTGGTTATGGATTTGATTGACTAGGTTGCTTACATCATGTAGGTGGCTGACATCAGAATGACACTTCGTTTTAAGTCCAAAAGAACCATTTAAGCAATTATCTGCGATTAGATCACATATATATGATGTCTTAGTGCAAATAAAAGTCTCTTTAGTCCTCCCTCCCCCATATTGTTTTGTAATGAGCCTTTCATTGCAGGGATAATGTTTAGGTCACATTGGCTATGCTTTTACTTTGAATTAATGCTGATGTAAGCTTCCTTGACTTGAAATAATTTACTGTTCCAGTCTCATTCAATAACCAATGGAAGTTCTACATTTAAGTTATACTGGTCGCTTGGAATATAAATTCCACAAGGTGAGCACCCTGAAAGTTTTCATTTTAGAAAGCCTGTCCCAGCTGTTTTACATTTTGGTATTTCTGTGAAAGTTTGTTTATTTATTGCAGGAAACTTTTTATTACCTCATATGTGTGGCAGGAGAAGCTTTGATGTGACAGATTTACCCCTAGTCAAGTTTTCTATCTTATTCTAGATCCTGTACTCTTTTCCTTGGCATATGCACTGCACCTACTGACATCAGTGAGGTAGCATGGGGTGTAAGTCAAGGAAAAATTCAAACCACACTACGTGGTTCTGGATGATGGTACATGTGGGCCAGATTTTCCTCATGCAAAATACCCACTTGCAGTAAGGACTGCAGGATTAGACCTCTCAGGGTGAGCTCTGTCTTGCAAGGTGCTGAGTATGCATCCTGCATGAGACTTCATGTGTGACCCAGCCTGGTTGTGACTGACAGCCCCGTATTAATTTCAGTAGTGCAAGAAGAAGGCTCATAATAAAGTATGCTTCTTCATGCTGATGAATTACATTATAGTGCAGGGCTTTATAGAAACTACATGTATTATGGAATCTCTGGCCTAAACTTACACTGCAAAAATTGTATTCTGTTAAAGATTCTAGTTGTATATTCAAACCTTATTTTTATGCAGAATTCTGTTTTACCCCTCTCTCTCATATTACACAAGGCAAAGTTATCATCTCTCTCTCCCTCTCTCTCTCCCCCGTAACACACTTTAACATCATGCAGTCTTTGTCCAATCAGAATGTGGTTCAGGATTATGCTGATGCATCTTATCTATGGGAGATGGTTTTATGTGTGTGTGTGTGTGTGTGTGTGTATGTATGTATATATATATATACATACATACACACACACACACATGTTTATATATGTGCATGCACATACACACTGCTGTAGCCACTTGTTCCAGCCTTTACCTCAACAGAACCAATGCAAACCCAGTCCAAATACATTTCAATGGCTGATCCTCTGCTTCTAATCCAGTCTCCAAAAAACCTTCCCCTCTAAGTTGTAATGCACGGCAAAATCCTTCCTCCCTCCACCCCAAAATGATCTAACTGGTAAGGTAGATGAAACATTGCTTAACGAGTGGCAAGATAACAGCACCTAGTTAGTATTCAGGTTTAATCTTCAACAATGATTTATAAATTGGAAAAATAATGCCTCTGTAAAAATTGTTTGCGTTAGCAATGCTAGTGTGCATCATTTTAGCCAATTTCTGCACACACAACATCATTGAGTCAGCATGAAATGTGGCTGACAAAATAAGTTAATAGATACAAAAGAAAATGGGAACTCTTTTAATATATCATGGGATTGTGGAATGTCTTTTAGAATGTTTGTTTTATTCAGTGGGATTGGGTTCTGGCAACTAAAGCAATCATTGTATGGATATTATAAATAATATCAAGTCTGTTTTATATAGTAAGCAGTACAATAAAATGTACTTAGCTGGGATATTAACTGGAGGAGCCGATATCTATAGACTGACTTTCTGAAGGTAGATACCCGCTGATTATACTTTGCATCTGTGAATTTGACTTTGTGCTCTAAGCTGTAAGCAAGAAACTGTAGAAAACACAGGCTATTATGTAACAGGACTTGGATTATCGTTAATGGGATGCAATAGAAGAACTCCACTTTATATTATTACTTATAATTAAATGCATCCTGCTTTGCTAAAAGGCTTAAAGGATTAAAATGTGGTTTAGAATAAAGACACTAAACAATAGTAATCAAAATCACATTGTGGATTTAGTCTTATGAACCCGAAGTCCAGGAGTATGTATAGAAATAATGAGGTGGTTTTAAAACTGCCCTTTCATTCGCTGAACTTAATTTCTGTTTATGAACTCTTTGTGGGCATAGTTGTACATACCTTTTTACAGCATAATAAAAGAAAATCTTAAACATCTGCATACTGTCATTAAGCCTGGTCTCATGGCTGTAGTATATGCACAGCATATCTCCCCTTTTCATAACAAGTGACAGTACTATTTAGTCTGGATCTGAGGTTTAGGATTCATGTCATTTGTTGCCTGCAGCCATATCACTTTGTGCTATGATCCTATCAGCATAAATGGGAAACCTCCAAGGAGTACTGAGATGTTCCAGGACATAGAGTTGGTGATTTAGTAGTTGTTATGCTTCTCTCTGAGCCAGGAGTTAACCAATGCCCCAGTGTGGTGTTAAGGAGTATTGTGTTGGTAGTGGTGCTGGGCCAGCCTCTGATTTAATCTCTCTGTCTCTCTGCCTCACCTTGGTATTTGAGGGCACTTATACAATAGAGTGGCTCCAGATTTTCACAGATGTAATTTAGATAATCTGGCTCTCTATCTTTCAGGTCAGGCCGAAACAGAAGATGTGATCACTTATGGTCATTAAGGATCCCATGGTATTTTTTACAAGATTAAGGAGGGCCATTCCCCTCAACATCAAAAAATGTGGGTCACTGTGTGTGGCGTGTGCATGCAAAAAAAGTATTCATGCAAAACACTCAAAGTATCTTGGGATCCACTTTTTTGGTGTACATAACTTTGTCGTCACCTCGCTTAATGATCCTTTGCTAATCGGTTGCTTTCAGCAATAAGAGGGAGAGGGACAATAGGTCTGTTTGAAATGTAGATAACTTTGGGACTATGATGAATGATGTTCCTTGAAATGAGGGACAGTTGAGTGATATGATGTCCTTGGTATCCTGGCCAAAATCCAATTCAGGTCATTACATTCTGACCTAAATTCCACCTAGACATGGAAACAATTGTATAGTGTATTTAATTTTGTCTTCATTTCCTGCCCATGGCCCTAATCGTGCAAAGGGATCACTGTGGTCAGAATCTCATTGCGGTCAATGGGACTAAGTCAGTAGGATGCTGTGAGGGTGGATCTTTATGCCTGTACTGAAACTTTTTCAAGTCAATAAGCTTTTGCCCATGTTTCTTTGTTGGCAGGGTTGGGGCCTTTAAACTGTCATATAGACTTGATGAGCACTTTTAAATGACTGCCTAGTCTTACAAAACCTTACTAAGGTAACTAGTTCTTGTTCATGCAAATGATTCCGTTGACTTCAATTCAGGACAACTAATGGGCACAATCTCTCGCATTTAAGTTAATTGGCGTTTTGCCATTGACTTCAGTAATGATGGCAGCATGTGGGTAAGGTTTGCTTCTGCGAGTATGTATTTAAAGGACCAGGCCTTGTACAATGAGTTTGTTAGCTTTCTGAAGCATTTGGGGAGCTATCTAGATGAATGATGCTATAAAAATGTCAGACTGATGTGTATGTTGATACACATTGCCTCATTTTATAGAATTCCTTGATCTTACATATTCTGTTTTGTCTCCGTCTAAAAACTGTAATTTAAGAGAAATGCCTTCTTTCATATTAGTTTTTTCTGCATAGTATGATATCCTCCAGGGCAATAATCTACTCTGAAGTATTGTCAACATGTCAACTGTTATGTAAATGAGATTCCAAATAGTTAATTGACCCTGCTAAGTATTACAATTATGAGCAAGAAAGCAGAGTTAAGCCCAGGAAAAACAACGAAATGAAGTCTACATAACTGTTTTCAATTATTCAGTCTCAGTGACTCTTTTTATAGTTCAAGAAGCGACATGAAAATCTCTCTGGAGCTAACTTGTTTACGGAGCACCAGCAGGTTTAAAGCACTGCCAGCATCAGACTTCTCTCTTGTACATTTCCTTCAAATAAATACTGAATAAAAATAAGAATCCTGTAATTTGGCCATCCAAAGAGCTAAACACTATGCTTCAGCAGGAAATTATCATTTCAAAATCTCGGGACAGCTTTGTGACAATCTTCCAAAGACCAGTACCCTGAGAGGAAAGAATTGCATAATTTCTAAAGAATTTTAGCACTTTACTATGGAGTCTGATTATCCCATAATTATCACTTATGCTTTTAGGCCCTGATTCAACAAAGCACTTATGCAAGTGCTGTAGTCTGATTGAAATCAGTAGGACTTAAGCATGTACTTAAGTACGTTGTTGAATTGGGTATTAAATGCATAAATCCTATTGACTTTGATGGAACTGCAGCGCTTGCTTCAGTGCTTTGCTGAACTGGGGCCATAGGCATTAATCCTGAAATCTTCTCCATGCCAGCAAACCCCTGTACCCATGCAGAGTTCATTGTACAATCAAAACCTAAATATAGATTCTTCCCCTTAACCTGCTCAGTGCTACTTAGGTACTATGGTAACTGGCGTTACATATAAATGCCACAGATGGACAGGCAGTACTTAGCTCTTTTCCTTTGGGTGGACATTATGACAACCTTAGATAGTGGTGTAAAAAATATAATATTAATGTTTTAGAATCCTCTGCATATCCTAGTCTGAAAGCACCCTGTTAACGCATCTGCAAGATCTCCTGTAATAATAAATAGCCGTACAATTTTGGAAAAGTGTTGCTATTGAATATAACCTAGGTCAAATGTCCTGGTCTGATCAATCTGGGACTTTGGAAGTCTACACCTACACCCTAATTTAAGGACTGGCCACTTTCTCTACAGTGTACTCAACCAAAAGCCTAGATCCTAATGCCCCATGACTTTGAAACTTAGATCTGCATTTGAATTTTGTATCACATTTCATCTCTAGTTATTCCAATTTTATAATTTCCTCCCCTGTTTTACTACTTTCTATCTCATTTATGATATTTGCATAGCCCCCAATTACTGAAGTTGTCTAGATGTTATGGTAAGAGTTACCTGCTGTTGCTTTTAGAACTGAAATCATGCAAGCTGTCCAATAGCTTCCTTTCAGGAAGGGAGGTGATGAATATCACTAGAGTAATTAATTCAGAATATTCGCTGGAGTAATTAATTGTCCCATTATTAAAATTAAATGTTTTGGCACTTTACAACAATACCCAATCAACCCTGAGGCTATTTGTAATGACATGTTGTTTTGTTATATCTGTTGTAAAAATTCTTCATTATTGATGTATTTCCATTTATTATTACTCAGCTATGATATGTTCAGTCTATTATGAATAGTAACTTGTGTATATATTTTTTTAATTTGAGGCTTTTTGTTCAGTATACTATAGTGCAGATAGGGAATGCTTTGAATTCATTTCTTCAGCTCTGCTATAACTGTTTGAAATGAAGGCAATGGGACATGGGAAAATGAACTAAAACATGCTTGGGAAAAGAATCCTTACAACACTTGTGATAAACAAACCCACAACAGCCATATCCTCTGTTAACAGTGAAAGACAAGGTCTTTAAACAGATTAAGAGAAGATGTACAAATGTATAATTGGAGACTTAAAGATGCACAAGTGATATTTCCTTGCTACTTTGATGTTCTCTTAGGAAAATCTTTGAAATATAGTTTTTTCTTACTGCTAATAACAATCTTCTTATTCCATGTTGTCAATTAGTTCTGTGTCATCTTATTGTGTCGACATTCTACCCTTTTTCTAGGCCCTGATTCTTCAATGAGCTCTGCATGGGCAAAAAAAGTGAGATAAATTACTTCAGAAAGAGACAGATCTCAGATTTTTTGGACTTAACAGTAAAGATCCTTGGTTGCTTACTGGTATAAGGGTGTTGAACAAACAAAGAGGATAGTGCGAAGACTCTATTGCATGGTGACCTTTGATGGCCCCATTTGTTCACTTAGACATTATCGCTGTTGACTTTGTTCAGTTCCCCGTACACCAACTGCTCTGCTGGTGAGGGGGAAATTGCTGATTGCTAGATGAGAGGAAAGAGAAACAGCGATGACTACCACTGCATGTCAATAAGGGGGAAAACAGTAAGTAATTGCTGGGCATGGATTCAGAGAGATCTCTGCTGGCATCATCATTCATTAGCAGGGTAACCTGCTTTGGGCAGAGTCTAAAGAGAGCCAGAATGGGAGACAGCGATGAGATAATGCTTGGGATAGGTGCAAGTATCCCAAGGGGGAGGGATAGCTCAGTGGTTTGAGCATTGGCCTGCTAAACCCAGGGTTGTGAGTTCAGTAAAGATCCTTAGACTGCTGTTTTTGCCCCTGATCCCTAAATGGCCCTGAAGGGGGCCATTTAGGGATCGGGGGCAAAAATCTGTCTGGGGATTGGTCTTGCTTTGAGCAGGGGGTTGGACTAGATGACCTCCTGAGGTCCCTTCCAACCTTGATATTCTATGATTCTAAGTAAACACACAGTATTACATTGAAGTCCTTTCATAGTAGATGTTCTGACCTGGGGATTTATACTGTGTTAATAGGTGTGGTATCTTCATAGATTCATAGAGTCTAAGACCAGAAGAGAGCATTAGGTCACTTATGGTATGTCTACAGAGCAAAGAAAAACCCGTGGCTGGCCTGTGGGACTCAGGCTGCGGGACTGTTGCATTGCTGGGTAGAATTCCGGGCTGGGCCTGGGCTCTAGGATGTTGTGAGATGTGGGAGGGTCTACACAGCAATGAAACAGCCCCACAGCCTAAGCCACGCAAGCCTGGGTCGGCTGACACGGGGCAGCCATGGGTTTTTCTGTGATGTGTAGACAAAGTTGTAGTCTGATCACCTGAATAATTCCAGCCATTAAATTCAACCCAGTTACCCCTGTATTGAGCCCAATAACTGGAGTCTGGCTGAAGAATATCTTCCAGAAAGGCATCCAGTCTTGATTTTAAGACAACAAGAGACAGAGAATCCGCCGCTTCCTTTGGTAGTTTATTCCAGTGGTTAATGACCCTTACTGTTAAAGATTTGTGCCCCATTTCTTATTTGAATTAGGCTGGCTTCAGTTTTCAGCCTTTGGTTCTCTGCAAGATTAAAGAGTTCTTTACTACCTCGTATTTTCTCCCTATGAAGGTACAGATACACTGTAATCAAGTCACTTTCCAATCTTCTTTTTTAAAAGCTAAAGAGATTGAGCTCTTTGTCTCTCACTATAAGGCATTTTCTGCCACCCTCAAATAATTTTTCCCTCTCTTTTCTGTACACTTAGCAACTATGTCTCCTCCTTCTTCTTTTCTACTCATACGTTTCCAGTAGTCCATGCTTCCAATCCCACTGTAGAGGCCAACACTTAATTTTTTTAGGACCCTGGACTTCACTGAAATTTCTCACACTCTGAAACTTTTTTGGATGGAGGCATCCCAGAGTGCACTGCAAGCCATACTTGGAGGAAACAATCCTCAGGGCCCAGCAGACAGGCTGAGACTAGAGAGGGTTGGAAAAAGGAGTTTTTCCTGTGGAAAATTTTTACAAAAATACCACCCTCCCACCCCACACACAAAATACATTTTTGTTTGTTTTCCATAGAAAATTTCAATTTTTTTTGGTGAAAAACTAAAAATTTTCAGCCAACCCCCCCAAAATTTTCTGCTGAAAGATATTCGTAGATAAAAATTTCTATTTGGAAATGCTGCTGTGATCCCTTATGGGTTTTGTAGTTCAGTTACTTCATGCTCCCATTCTCCTATATGAGCTGGGACCCCAGGCCTGACTACATCTCCCATGCTGCTCCAGTGTCTCCCTTCTTGCTGAGCCATCACATTATATCATGGGAGATGTAGTCCCACTGGGGAACCCAGCCCGTAGAGGGAATGGAAATGATAATACTCATAGATAACACAACTGCATTTCCCAACCTGGATTTTCAGGCATTTGGGTTTTTGATGGAAAGTCAAAATTTTCCATGGAAAGCAGACACTTTTTGCAAAAAATGTCATATAACTGAAAAATAGTTTTGGTGGGAGTTTTTGACCATCTGAATTGCAGAGTGGGAACGTGACGCTATTGAAAAATGATGAAGGGATAGTGAAAAGGAAGCAAAGGAACTAGTGCAGGGCTGTGGGAGGGTAAGCAAGCGAGGGGATTGCTGGATGGCTACAGGAAGGGAGGAAGAGCGAGGGGGACTAACGGAGGGCAGCATGGAAGAATTAAATATAGTTGAGCTGTTGGGGACTAAGAGGAGAGTGGGATGGATCTGAGTCTTAAAGATGATTTAGATTTAAGCTGAGGATCAGTCTAGTTCCTACTCCCTCTTTTTGTTATTTTTAAACTTAACATAACAACAT
Source organism: Trachemys scripta elegans (assembly GCF_013100865.1). Taxonomy (NCBI): domain Eukaryota; kingdom Metazoa; phylum Chordata; order Testudines; family Emydidae; genus Trachemys; species Trachemys scripta. The sequence continues at coordinate 13,247,927 of NC_048315.1, forward strand.
GGCTTAAGACTTTCCCACCATATTTCAGTATTTTCAGTGTTTAGAAAGGGGTTTATATATTTTATACTCAAGTTTTCCTTTCTACTGTTCAGAACTCACAAGAATCTTGGCATTGCTGAAACTTCTGTGTTTATCAGCATGGTGCCTTTTAAAGTGACCTTCGCTACCGTTTTAATTGTTAAGTTTTCTGGAGGAGGGGAAAATCCAGCACTAGCAGCATTTGAGGTAACCATACCTTTATACTTGTCAACAACCTGGAAGCTCCTAGCTAATGAAATGGCTTTGTGACACTGCACCCATCATGCTAATTGCTCAGGTTTTGTTTCCTTCATTTCAAAGAACTAAACTGCTTCCCAGGTTATACCCTTAACTGTCAAAAATAATCTGAAATTTGTAGTGACCCCTAACCCACCATGGGTCATCAGCAGGGATTTAATGTTCAACCTTCATTATTAAAAGTTTGATCCATTACACACTGACTTCAATAAGCATTGGATCAAGACCTAAAAGCACAGGCTTTTACTACTTGATGGGAACTAGAAGGGGAGGGCTCCGAGTTACTACCGAGAATCCTTTCCCAGATGTCTAGTTGATAGGTCTTGCTCACATGCTCGGGGTCCAACTGATTGCCATATTTGGGGTCAGGAAGGAATTCCCATCAGGTCAGAAACCCTGTTTTTTTCCATAATTTGAGTATGTCAGTAACTCAGCCAGAGGTTATGGGTCTGTTACAGGACGGGGTGGGTGAGGTTCTGTGGCCTGCGATGTGCAGGAGGTGAGACTAGATGATCATGATGGTCCCTTCTGACCTTAGAGTCTGTGAATCTATAGTTAAAGGATTTACTCCCTTAGGCCCTGGGACAGGGTTGGGACTTGCTGCTGCGGCACCTCCTACTGGTCGTCTCAGGGAATTGGTTCGATCCAGTAGGGCGCCCTCTTCTGGTGGCGTCCCGCCTGTTGTCTCACCTTTGGTTGGCGTGCGGACTCACGTTGCTCCCAACGCACAGGGTCCTCCTTCTGGAACACTGCCCTCCGACAGTGTCCTTCGGTCCGTTCGCACCCCCCTCTGGGGGGGAGGGGTGATCAACAGTCTCACACCTTTAAGTCCGATCCCTACAGTCCAGGATCGGGCGTGGTTCCGGCTGGCCGCTCCCTGCGGCCTATGGCTGAGCGTATGGCCAAAGGGAACAAAAAGGGGGAAAGGGGAGGGACTCAGGCCCGCCCACTACTCTGAGTCCCGGTCCAGAGGCCCTCTAGCAACAGCCTTGCTGTCCTCCTTCTCCTTCCTCCTCTGACTACTCCTCTGGACCACTTCCCCAATGGCCCTTCTCCCCTCTAGGCCTTTTCCTTCCAGATCTGCCGCCTAGCAGGCTACGGAGTAGAACCTTCTCCCGCTCTCTAAGGCTGGCCTGCACTGCGCTGTCCATGGTGCTGGCCTCCCAGCTCTGGAGACAGACCTTCCCCTCTGAAGGCCTGGGACAGACTGACTGCTCGCTCCCTGAGCAGTCTTTTATATAACTGAGCTGGCCCCTGATTGGCTGGCTCCAATCTATCCTCTGATTGGCTCCCAGTAAGCCCTTCTCTGATCGGCTGCGCGTCTACGCAGGCGCCCGGGCCTGCCGCAGCCCACCCTCTCCACAGGCCCCAATCCTGTAAATGCTTAACACTTAACTTTACTCATGTGAGTAGTCTCATTGAAATCTGCGGGAGTACCTATGTTTGCAGGGCTGGGGTCTTAGCAGATAGCTCTAACAGTCTCTTCACCTTTAGCTAGATCACCCACTAGAAGGGGACATAGCATTTAACCAGCATATTACAAGGGTGTGTGTGTGTGGTTTTCAGTTCATACACCCTTGGTCCAGTACGAACCAGTATTAATTATGTCAGAGTCTCCTGTAGTAAACTGCATATGCACTGGTTATAACATCTGTTAACTAATACTTGGAGATTCAGATTTGTACTTACATGTTCACAAGTGGGGAAAAATTCTATCAGAGAACACATGGGCTATTCTGCGCTCCCAGTATGCATAATGAGCTTGCATTGCAGTCCATGGAAATTTGGCTCTTAATAAAAAAAAAAAAAATTAAAAAAAAAATTGAATGAACAGATTGCGTTGTCCGTACCAATGTAGCCGGGAAATCCATTTGTGCAGCCTAGGGTTCAAAGATCTGTAATCTCTTTGATATTTTGTCCTGTGTACTTGTAAAGTGCAAGTTCACTGCATGTCGGCTGTTCAGCTCAGAGCATGTCTTGCTACTTGTTACAAAAGTGATGATTGTGTAACAGCCTCTCGCAAACATTTATGATGCAAACACAACACAGTGTAATAAGCATTTCTTGTTGTTATTTCAGTATTGCCTTTCCCACTGGGTTGCCTTATGATCCATGAGCTATTAAGAAGGGCTGTAAGCAGGCAAAGTTCCCACCCTTTGCTGCTCATAATATATACACACTATATATAACTCCAACTTACCCCCTCCACTCCTTCCTGGCATCTTGGCTTTGTTGATAACTTAAATAGCAGCAAAAATATAAACTTCATTCTAGGTTTTCTCCCTGAGATTGTCTATTCTTACAGCTTTTCCGGTCAGACCTCCTCTATCCCAGACCTTATTTCCCTCTGCTCCAGAGATCCTCAAATTCTCTTATAGCCTGTTTGGCGCTATAACAAGATCCACCTGCCAGCATAAGTGAGCTGTAATTCTTGTTTATCTTTATACACTTGAGGTTTGGGTGATTAAAAAGAAGACCTCTGCATTCCTATGCAGGGTCCTAGAATCTGGCACGCTGTTAGAAGAGTCAATCAGGCACTCCTGATATGCCTGTTAATGCGCCAAATATATTTTCTGTTGCTGAACTGAGACTTTTTGGGTCCTTCCAAGTTCTTTGCTGCTGGATCTAGTATTGAAATGTAAGGAGAGCCAACTCTATGCCCAATAGGAGACACGCAAAAAGAAAAAATACACAGTCAGCAACAGCAAATCCAAGTACTAATGCACAAGGTCAATTAATACTCTGACTAATGGAGGGGTGTTGCCAAAAGCACATGTATGCAACAAGTTGCTGACTCCCATTAAATATATTGGCTACAGTGGGAGAGATGTGGATTAACTCCAGAACAGTTGCTCAGATGAAGGGAGGGCATGGCTAAAGATGGCTCTCTAGTTACTGCCTCTTCCATGGTGTGATGTGTCTGTTAAACCTGCAGCAACTAGGGCAGAATGAGGAAGACAATGAGGAATATTTGGAAAGACAACTGTCTCGCCTGGCTGACATGCTCAGAAGATGGAGGGTGAAATTATTCAAGATATGTCCTGTTGATGCACAACTACCTATCTGTGTTTTATTCTGATCTTTCCTCTGGGCCAAGTTAGAAGGTCAGTTATTAGCCTGATTCATATAGATACCTAAGACTGTATTAGCAATCTTTCAACTCCGTGGGAGATGGGTAAAGTGCCAGAGATCTCTCTCTTATTTGCCTCAGTTACTGTACTTGACCATTCCTCCAATTTTGTTCAACCCAGCCCCACTACTTAATTTGGTGAATCTTTGCAAAAGGGGCTTATAACAGGACCCGAGGGTGCTTTATGGCTCATAAATTTGTTTCCCTACAATCTAATCATTTTGTGATCTTTCTTTCTTTCTTTCTTTCTTATAAAATCTATTCTTTGCTTGCACATCTTCATGTGGAAGGTACTTGAGACAATCCCTGGCAATCATATATTGCTGGACATATTGAAGAATTTAATAAAAATGTTGCATATTTTGGTAGCCATCACATATCTGCCAGTATAGTTTCAGGGTAAATTTGAGCAATCTACTGGCCAGAACCACTTAAATTATCCTAATCCTGCAGTGAAGGCCTCAAATGCACTTAATTTCTAGTTAAAAGAAAGTTTCCAGTTTAACAATCAGATGAATTTTCAGTAATGTTTGAAACTCTTTTTTTTTTTTTAAACATAGGAGCCGAAGAAGAATGTAAGCTACAGCAATGTTTCTCAACCTTCTGATACCAGGGACCAGTTTGCTGCCTTTCTAAACTGTCAGGGAGATCACAGGGACCAGCACTGGTCCAGGGACCGTTCATTGAGAAACACTGAGCTAAAAAGACCCCTGACACCAAAACACCAGTTGACTGAATAATTAGTAGTAAATAATTTATTCAGTGAAATTCACTTTGTTTTCCTGTTGATGAATTGTGCAGGAGCACCTTACATTTGTCCTCAAATGTATTTGTACCAAAACCCTAACAAATATATTTGAAAATGCTGCTGTCACACCTGGTGAGAAATGTAGTCTGACTGGTGACCTGGTTCCCCCAACCAGCAACTCCCTGAGGCATCACGGCAGCATTTCCAAATAACATTTTTGGGGTTTGGGAGATATATAATAATGAAAACTCAATCTTTTCCATGGAAACAGACTCTTTTTGCGATTGAAAATTCAATTTTCTTTCAAAAACCAGTTGCAGTGGAAGATTTTCAACCTGCTGTAGTATTCATCCAGCTTTACCAATGTTGCAGTCCCTAAATGAGAGTCGGTCTGTCTTGAACTATGCAAAATAGTTACATCATGTGAAAAACATACCAACAGCTGCTCTCTTCAGCCTTTATTTGTTGCTGGTAGTTTGAGGTGGACTTCCCCCTTCTAGGCTGTGTTGACGTTGTTGGGAGAGGGTGTCACACAGAGACTGACTGGTGCCAACTGGCAAAGGACTCAAGGTTCTTAACAAGCAATTCCTGTATCAGACCTGATAAACTCACTACCCCGATACACCACTTTCATAGTATTATTCCATAAAAGGTAGCATGTGAGGTCTCTACTGAAAGCTTGTATCTTATCGATACTCATAACCATGGCAAGATGTGTGTAGGGTCATATTTAAGGAATAATGTAACTATATGGAAAATTATGCCCTTATGGTCTTGGAGTAAAAGTTAGCAGGGAATCGTATAGCTCAGTGTTGGCCCATTCAGGTGGCAGGAATTTGTCACCACTCCCTGGCTAACTGGCTACGTAATGTATTGCTCAGTGCACTAACCCAGAAAAGTCAGTGGAAAACCATCAAGGACAAACTATAAACATTGAAACTATCTGGAAGTGAAAAGGAATGATAGGACAGTGAGGGGTGCATCCTGTTGGGGAATAAAGACAAAAGACTGATTCAGTATATCACAGGATGGAGAAAGACACTCTGGATCCATTCACTGAGGAGGGGGTGCTTCATGAAAGACTGGGTCCTGTCTCCTTGCGACTAGAAAACACTGGAAAAGGCTGTACTTGCAGGTGAGAATCTGCTCTGTTGGCTAGGAAAGGTAACTATTAATATGTGAAAAGCAACAAAGAGTCTTGTGGCACCTTAAAGACTAACAGATGTATTGGAGCATAAGCTTTCGTGGGCGAATACCCACTTCGTCAGACGCATGTAATGGAAATGCATGTGTATGTGTAATATCTGTAAGCCCTAGTTCACGTTTTATGATTTTGTTTTGTACATAGACATTTGTTTCTATCACTCGCACTGGTTTCTATTTGAATCTCTCGTCTTTCTTAAATCTGTATTACCATGACTGAGCTCAAGTGCTGTGTGTGGTGCAGGCATGGTGGGCTAAGGTAAAGTGGGTAAGCTGGGATACACTATTCCTTTGTGAGCAGAGGATCTGGGATTTCTATGGTTATCCAGTGATCAGGTGCTGGACACCATAGGAGGACATTTTGTAGGGATCCAGGGGCTGGGAGCATCTATTGTCAGGGCAAAGGCAGGGCTAGTGTAGCTCAGAGGAGAGTTCTTGAGTACCTGACAGGCTGGTTGTGTTAGGGAGTTAACACCCAGCTGACACCGGTAAGACTCCCTCACAATGGAGGCAGGTGGCAGGGAGGTGAGTCTCAGCCCTGGGTGCCCTGAAAAGCGTCACAGTGGGCTTCAGAATTGGAGATCAGGTAGGTGGTGTGAAACCCGTTCTCCCAGCCACAGTCACTAGCATTATGAAGTGGGGTGGATCCTCCACAGGAACACCCCCTTTCTTCTTTGCTGTCCGTTCCAGCTGTGAGCTCAGCCAGGCAAAGGATGGGTCAGCTGCTTCACAGGTGGAAACCCTCCAGATGGAAGGGAGAGTACCCTTGGTGGTGACTGGGTATTTGATGCATCAGCTACAGAGGCAGCTTCCTGCAGGACAGAACTCTGGATTCTTTCTTATGCTGTCTCTGTAAAAGGGCAGAAGAAAGTGCTGTGTCCCGTTTCCCACCTAATGAGTTAATGAGAAACATGTTGACATGGCTACAAATTCAGCAATAGGGACTCCGGTCACATGCCAAGTGTGAGAGGATGCTGGGTGCCACCCGCTCTCAATTGAGCAAGGGTTGGGCTGGGTAGCACTGTGAGGTCTCCTGAGAGCAGGAATGTCTCTAGGCTAGTAATGCTGCCAGCCTGGCTGCTCTGAAGAGTGCCAGGCAATGCCAGCCCCTTGCTGCACCTGGTTGCTTCCCCCTGTGAAAGGGTTACACAATGCCTTGCCGTTTCTTTTCCTTTAAGGCATAGTCTCTTTCAAGAGTTCCTGCCTGAGCAGTGAACCACCAAGGCTGTGTCTTTAAACTACCATTAATTAAGTGCTCAGACTCATTAAGATAGAGTCACTTTCTCTTTATTGCAGATGAAGAGGAAAAGGTCAATATTTCTACCACAAAGGGCCTTCCTCAAAAAGACATAAAACATTTAGTGCAGCAGTGTGAATACAAATGAGAGAGGGACTTATCTTGCAGACCTTACTCGAGCAAAAACTCCAATTGAAGTACTGTGTGGTTTGAGGTTTGGCAGAGTCAGGCCTACACAGGTATTTTGTCCCTCAAGGTGTTGTGCTCCTCTAATGCTTCCGAAAGTGTAATGCAACTTATGTAAGGTCAGGACAAGGAGGTACACAGGGTGGAATCCACCTGCCTCACACAAAGCTGGAGTAAATCCTCTTGATGGTGGGGGGGCTATCTTGGAGAATGGAGTACACTCCTTTTCCCAGTTTGCAGACATAGCCAGTCCTGAAACCTGTCCATAGTTAATAAAGGACTTCCGCTGCACGTGACCACTGCTAAGGTTTGTGGCTGCTTAGATTAGTGTAATCATGGACCCACAGGCTATCTTAACATCTCCCTTGTGTACACATAGTCCAGCTGTGTCTCATTTAGGCAATGCTATGTACAGTGTCGTTCTTACCTCTTGCCGAAGAGTCATCGTGTTTCCACCATCCTCTGTGACCCTGTTTGCGATAGGAGGATTTTGCTCAGACTGATCATGCAACAATCCACAAGCAAATATGACAAAAAGCGACCCCCTGTCTATAAACCAACTGTCTGTAGTAGAGCACATCACTGATTACCAGATGGGTTGATATTTACTCACTCTCCCATAAAAACTTTGCTTGTTTCAGAATATTTTCCCTTTTTTGTATGGCTCCCGCACAATCCAGGTATTGCAATCCAGATGTTCTGCTTCATCTCTCTCTAGAGGGATTCCATTCTGGTGGCAGGATACCTCAAGCTTCACTCTGCTAGCAGTTGAATTTAGATTTCAAACACCCCAAAGTTCAGGGGATGGTTATCTCTGGTATTTTAAAAATCATTATAAAGACAAGGATTCGCAGGTCTGATTTTTAAAATGGCTAGGTATGCAACTACATGCAGAAATCCATACCTTATTTGCATGTGAATTATTGCAACTGTGCACACAAATCGGATAACCCTGGACACCGTTCTGGCCTTTTGTGTGCCCTCAGCTGCCTGATTTGTGCATGTTTAAACGTCTGACCCTGTGTGAGGAGTTGAGATCTGGATTTTAGATATCAAACTAGCCCCAAATATGTGACTGCTCAAGTTTAGGGATTTGGTTTAAGCCCCTCTCTAATTAAATGGGATTTCAAAAGTCAGTGTAGTTGCTTTTATATTGGAAGTATGATTATGGAGGAAACATGCAGATCAATTTACGTTTAAATATTTCATTGTGTGACATGACAGCCAACATGAATGCATAGCTTGCTGGAACTGCTGTCTGACTGGTCAGCATTTAAAAAAATATCCAAACTGGCGCTGAAATGGTGTTCACTGTTCTCCTTTTGCTGTGTATATAAAGTTAGTGCCTTGGCAACACAGACTGATGTATCTGAGTGAAACACTTTAATTGGTAAGTGCTGGGAAATTATCTATGCTTAATGAAAAAGAAAACCTATTTATGTTTTTAATGTGATGCTGAAGAAACTAGTTCCAAAGTAAATATATTTTTAAAAGGATTAGGATTTGTTTGCGTAATTACAGCAAGAGAACTGCTATGTATGTACAAAGCAATGACAGGGAAACAAACTTTTTCTCATTCTGTGTTACCCGTGTATCAGGTTGGTTTGCTCTTTAAGGCTATTTAAGCTTTCATAAACTCAGTGAGGTAGAAAGTCATTCATTACAGGATTAAGATGTGCATGTGTTTCTATATATATTGAGTGTATGTGTGTGTATATATGCGTCTGTTTTATTGACTATACTAAGAACATATGGTGGTTGTAAGAGCCAAATCACCCCTGTAATTATTACCCAAGTGTGGCCAGAAGTTGAGGACATGATTCAATAGTGGCACTTGTCTCTCAGAGGCAGTGCTTCAGCATGAATATAGAGGCGATGTCCTTTGAATGAGATGCAAAGGAGAGACCCTGTAATACGTTTTTATCGAGAACATTCAAGGGACCAGTTCCTCAGCTGCTATAAATCAGCACAGTCAATGTAGCTACATCAAATTACACCAGCTGAGGATCTGGCCCGAGGTATTTTGGCCTGTGTCCTGGCCAAATTCCAGTTTGTGTAAAAACATTGTGCCAGAGCCTTGGCTGGTATAAATCAACATGGCTCCATTGACTCTGCTGTTATATCCGCTGAAGGTGGATCCTTTACACTATAAAATGCGCTATGGCTGAGATGGAGTCTGATTTACACCAGCTGTGGGTCTGGCCTACAAACATTTCAGTTTCAAACATAGTTTCAGTTGGTTACAGCGAGCTTGCTCCTTTCCTGTCCATCCTAAATCATTGTATATTATTGCCATGTAACTGCCATTTTTGACTGGGGAAATGGCTGTCCTTTGATGAAACGTACCCTAGGTTATGGTGGGCACTGCTTATGCTGTAGGTGAATTGCAAAGAAGTTTCCATTGCAATCTCCTGGGATGCTTTCCTAGTAATACTTTTCTGCAACATTCATATACTGGGATGAAAATGTTCATCTCCAGGCCCTGCTTGAAGGTGAAATTCCTTCCTTCAGCAAGAACACTGCAGTTAGATTCTTTAAACTGTGGCATGGATGTAATTGCACTTAGGATTGGTACTCAGCACTAGTACTAACTTTTCCTGGCTGAGATGCTGAAAGCTGCCTAAGGGATTTGGATGTTCAGTTTAAATTAATGGGAATTGGGCGTTCAGATCCCTTATGCAGCTTTGAACATCTCCGCTCTGACGCCTTGTGATTTTGCACTCTATTAAATTCTCCAGGTTGAACATTGCTAGGTAAATGCAAAGGATTATTATTTGGCTAGGACATCGGCATTCTGCCTATGCTAACTCTCCCCCTTAATGAAGAAGACATTGTTATTTGTTTAGTTTCTGGTGTAGCGACAAAATTAAGCCTGCAATCCATCAGTCATGAACTTGGCTTCTCTGAGCATTCATCATTCTGAGATGCAGAAGGTTTTAATCCTACTGCTCTTTCAAAGGCAGCTGATTGCTCTCTGAAAAGAAAGAAAAGAAAAAGTATTATAATGATTCTTCTTGTTTTTCGTGTGCAGGGAGAAGATGCCATTCCACCATGTAACGGCTGGCTTGTTATACAAGGGGAACTACCTGAATCGATCGCTCTCTGCTGGCAGTGACAGTGAACAGCTAGCCAATATCTCTGTGGAGGAATTGGATGGTAAGGAGCCTTGTTTGAGGTGGGGAGGGGGTAATTAGACATTAGGGAAGGCAGTCAGTGAGCCTGCATTCATTTTATTAGTTGCATAAACTTAAAGTAACTTGAACGCCATTCTGAGTGTGAAGTAGAGAATAAAAGGTTTGTTTTAAGTGGCACAGCTCACCAGATCTAAAATGAGGGGAAGGCCATAGTCTGAAGTTATATTCAGATCTCAGGTCTGCTTTTAGCTTCAGTCTCTGTCCTTTCACCTTCAAATAAGGCAAGAGCTTTTAAAAAAACAAGCATGTTCTGAATGGGCCAAATTTTGCAGGAGAAAGTTAGACTAACATTTTGGATAAAGATGTCTTGTTCTTTGCACAGGAAGATGCCTTGTTCTTTACGCAGGGCCAGGATCTGTGTTCCTAGATGTATCCTCACATTTGCTATATGGCCATTAAGCAAGAAGTTTTCTGTCTAGCTACATCTATTTATCTAGATAGATATGTGGAAGCTGAATGTGGCTCTGGGGCTGGAAAAGTGCTTTGCGATTGACTTCTCCAGGTCAATGATTGAGGGCATAAGCCAGCCTTTAATTGATGAGGGTTAGAAAGAAACTTTCATTGTGGGTGGATTATCCCATAACTTCCTACTGTGGAGTTTCTTGCACTTTCTTCTGCAGCATCTGGTATTGGTCACTGTCAGAGACAAGACATTGGGCTAGATGGACCTGGGGTCTGATTCCTCTGTTTTTGCCCAGATAATTTCTAATCACAAGTGCTTACTGTTAGACGGCTGTTCTGTGAGCAATGTGGAAGACGTTGAAGCTCGTGGTCTACTTCCCAGTGGACCTTTTGTACAAACTCTGCAGAGAGCTTAATGATTCAACGAGCATGGAAATAGAGCTAGATAGAAACCGTCCCTCTAGAACAGGGTTTACACGTATTGGTGGGGCAACATGCAAGCAAGCCAAGTTTTATATGTTCTGAGGATAAATCAGATCTCACAAGCTTGACAGGTCTATTTTATCTCTACTCTCTGTAAATCAATTTTGCAAGCTGAACGTTAATTTAAGCTAAGAAGAAAAAAGTACGTTCTCCAAATATATTTATTAAAATGATTTTTTCCCCCAGTGGGAATTTACTATACTTATTAAAGGTAAGAAATATCCAGTACCTAGTATAAAACACTTTAAACACAGTTTAACTAAAAATGTCACTTAAGGTATATCACTTAAGGGAAGTGTGCAGATTCTATAACCACACTCTGTGTTCCCTGTAAGGTGCTGTGGAAGTTTGGATGAGAGTTTGGGTTTGGTTGATAATATCGCTGAGCTGGCTTGCCCATTGTGGGCTGCAATAAGGGAGAACAATGTGGTTAGGTAAAGTTTAGATGCTCTCATAGTTGATGATCAAATAGGTTAGCACAATGCAGACAAGATGGCAGTGGATTAAGTCTTGCTCAAATGCCGCTCTGGAAGACTTCGCTGCTACACACTAACCAGGGTGTTCCCATTTTAACTTCCTCTATAGCTCACAGACCCCTTACCTCCTAGTGACTGAGGAAGGAATTGCAACTTATTTATTTAGAAGATTTGCATTTAGCAGCAAGCAACCAAACAGAAAAGCCAGGTCTCTGTTCTGAAGTGTTTACATATCCGTGTCAGACACGAAGGCAAGCTCTCTGTCAGTGCAGCGTGGCCTCTTTGTGTTACTGAACTGGAGTAATCTGGCAGTGAAGCTGATTTAACTGGCCCAGAGAGCTAGGGAAGGGGAGACACCAGTGATCCTGTAGTGGCAGAAGGACTTTTGTGCCATTCACCCTCCCTGCCGCTAGCACTGCAGGGAAAAGGGGGCCTGGCTGGAGGAAGGGAGAGTGGCCAGAATACTGCTGAGATGTGCTGATTCTCAGTTGTATTTTCACTCCTCTCAGGCTGTTTGCAGTTGGCCTTCAAGCTGCTCTAACATAGCACAGGGAGACCAGCCCTGCAAAGAACAGTGACAGACCAGAGATTTAGGCCCCTTTAACCACCCCTACCCTACTTTGCAATTTGGCCATCCCCCAGTCAGGTAAAATTCATGCATGTTGTCGACTGCATTCTGATTTCACAGGCTATTGGTCATCACAAAATTCAACCCAGGGAGTGAAGGTGCCTGGCCTAAACAGAGTCAGTCTGAATATGAATCACTGAGTGTCATTACTCATAATTAATGTGAAATGTCATGAGTAAGTCCTGGGTAGCCGGTTTATAAAACCAGTGGCAGTTGCTGTGAATGTTAATCCCATGTCAGCTCAATGTGGTTTGTGCCTTATTGTAATTGTGCCGTTGCACTGGAGAGCAGCTTATTTCATTCATCTCTGTTCACAAAGGATATCCCACTCATTCTTCAAAATACAGGCGTCTGAGCTCTTTTGCTAATCACCCGTTTCTTCTTTGGCTGTTAGACACAGACTTCTCATTAGAATTTACTTATAAATTTTTGGCAGCATTTTGCTTTACAAACACTTATTTTCAAAGGCTTTGTAACTTTGCCATGAAGATATGTCCCAGTTTTTAGCTTAGCAGAAAAGATCTCAACCTGGGAGCATTTTTTTTCCTTACACACAAAATTGGTGCTAAATTAATTCAGTTCCTCTTAAGCCATATCAGCGTAGAAGGATTTCGTAGGTAGAAATGCTTTCCTGTGCACTGTGTACTAAAATATAGCTTAGTCATTTAAAAAAAAAAGGACGGGATCTCTTTTGGCCATTTGTTATTTTTTACCAGCAGTAAGTATTATTTTATTATTTATTCGTGTTATTGTAGCACCTAACAGCCCCAGCCAGAGACCAGGATCCCACTGTGCTAGGTACTATACAAACTTAGAACAAAAAGACCATTTCTTCCCCAAAGAGTTTACAGTCTAGGTAGCAGTTAAGACGTTTTAGCTTTGGGCGTTGGTGAGGGCATATGGGAGTTATACTGATGTACTAACGGCCGTATCACAACCTTTGTAACATAGTAACAAATTTGAAATTAATAATACAGGCTGGGATTTTCAAAAGGAGCCTATGGGAGTTAGGGACTGAACGCCCATTGACTTTCAATGGGATTTGGGTGCCTAAACCCCCTCCGGTGCCTTCAAAATACCAGCCACAATATGCTAAATCCTTAAAGGATTAAACCTTCTTGCACAAAAGTTAATGGGAATTTTGGGTGGGACTTCTTGCAAGACTGAGGCCCAGATAACCATCTGATCTGTTAGGCTTCTCTGGCATCATGGTAGCATCTAGCGTGTTTGGCTCAATCTCATTCACTTCTGAAATGGATTTTTAAAAGTGCAAGTGATCAGTTACTACAGTGATAAGTGCAGTGTAAGAGCCTAAGTAAAACCAAATAGATTAGAATGTTATTTTCGTTGAGGGGTAATGTAATTAATTCATATTTGCATTGTTGTTATGGGGTCCACAGGGTCATACAGTGCTGTATGGTATGAACATCAGACAATTTAAATTGTTCAAGGTTACACACATTTTTAATAAGGGGTAAATGTGTGCAGAGATTCTGGGTTGTAGGGTGAATAAGCACATCTTCGAGTAGTCTGTTCATGTGCCCAAGCAATTCTTCCACCTCTTTTCTGGCTAGTCATTCTCTTCCCATGAGAACTTCTCAGTCTTTTGTCGGCCATCTGTCTATTTTAAATGCATCCTCTTTTTCCCGTTCTGCTGTAAATACTACTGTGGCAGCAAAGAAAATAAGCTGAAGCAATAGTTTGTTACTCTTTTGATTCTCTGTTGCCAAAATTTGTAACACAAAGTAAATGACAAAGTTGAAACTGACATGCCATCCACAACCTGTCTCTTGGGGATTATAAAGTAGGAGCTGGCCTCTGGTGAACGTTATGTGCCGTATAGTCAGCAATAGCTAGGCATGAGAGCATAAATTCGGGCTAGAGCAACTGCTTTATCTATGAATTTCCTGGCTATTGTTGATTCATTTCAGAATTTTAGCACTATTTGCACATATTTCCTTTTAGAATCAGCTGCTGCCTTAACATTACAAATTGCTAAGATTATATATATACATTTTAATAAAAAATCAGGGGATGGAATCATCATTGCAAGTTTGAGTCATCCACCCACACAGGCACTATCTAAAGGGTATCGTTAGAAGGCAAAATGTTCCCATTGTAAGAGTCTGACAAATATCACCTGAAGGGAAAATCTATGCATTTTAGGTAAACTTTGTAAAAGTCTGTGTATGTGTGGGTGTATCTCACGCACACCTCTCTCTCTCTCTCTCTCTCTCTCTCTCTCATACACACTCACACACACGCACACCTCTCTCTCTCTCTCTCTGTTATACACGCTCACACACACACCTCACACACACACACACAGAACCAGAAGAGCAGCCATTAGGGAGGAAAGATGTCACGATGACTCGGAGCCTGGCCCAAGTCACAGTACAGTCAATCGGCATTGGACCTGGACCCTCCATGTCACTATAAAGCACAGGAACATATGATTGGACAGGACCTGCTGGGTCATCAAGTCCAGTCCCCTGCTATCACTGGCAACTACCCCACAGAATCCCTCTCATACATTTATCAAGCTCCATCTTGAAATCAGTTAGGTTTCTTGCCCACACTGCTCCCATTGGGAGGCTGCTCCAGAGCCTCACCCGTCTGTTGGCTGGAAACCTTTTTCTGATTTTCAGCCTCAGTTTGTTCATCCCCATTTGTTCTTGTGCCAACATTGTCCTTCAGCTTAAATAGCTCTTTACCCTCCCTGAGATTTACTCCCTGATGTATCTAAAGCATCTTGAAGTAATAAGGTATTTCATCCACAGATTTAGATCATATGGCCTCCGCCATAAAACCTTAGCTGTGCCTGTAAGGCCTTCTGTGGGCAGGGGATGTGCCCTGATTATAGACAACAGCCTGGCTGAAGTGGTGCAAGCTTTAGCGTAGTGAAGCTGAGGGAAGCTCCATCAGTACAAATCATGGCTTTGCCTGTCCAAGCTAGGCCTGCAGCAGTGGAGCTATTGAAAAGGCTGTAACTGGGGAAAGTCCCCAGTCTAGACAAGCTTTGTTCAAGTGGCCTTCAAATGAAGTGCTCTAGGACTTTCCCTGAATCAGAGCTCTTCCTCAAGGATTATTTTGTTTGAGTTGAAGACAAACATGCTCACATGTCTGCATGCACTACAGCACCTCCATTACCAGGCTTCCACCTGTTTCATTGCCAACTCTCTGCCATTATGGAGTGGAAGCAATACCTGCAGAAGCGATTTTAACCAGGTCACTTGTATGCTGGGCTGCTGCATGAGATACAACAGTGAGTGGCTTTAGAGTATAATTGGAAAACAGCTCATGCAAAAATGAAAGGGCCTGGTTAAATGATGTCCATATGGACTTCAAAATTAGATGTTGGCTGCCATATGCCAATAATCCAGGCAATGAAAAATTGGATGAGGATATATTGAGGCAATAGTTGCAGCAGGACAATAAGGCATTAGGATGATGGATTATACCACTAAATAGGCTCTCTTGGGAAGCAGGAACAAAAACTGTGGATCCCAATTCTCAAAGTAAGGCATCTAAACTTTAGACACGCATGTCTACAAATTTTGTCCATGGCTGTTAAAATGAAGGCAGAGGTCATGATTGCTGACTGGATAATGGGTAGCCTCAAGAAGGTCAGTTTTTAATGCATTTCAGATATATTCTATGCCCTGCAAAGCACTAAGGCACTGATTCTGCAAAGCTCTGAAGCATGATCTTAACCGTAATCCCATCCCTATTCAGCAAAGCACATAAACAGGCACTCAAGTCCCATTGAACTGCTTAAGCATTTTGCTGCATTGGGACCTGATTTGCTATTGGCTACCAAGAGGACTTGGTAAAAAGGCTGTTGCCTCTCAGAGATGGGGAACCACAATATTAGTCCCAGAAGTTCCTCCCTGAAAATGTGCCTGTTCTGTGGCTCCTTTGGATTTGTGGCTATTTTGTTCACCCTGCTGAGTTCTGGTGGCTCGAGGAGCAGTTAGATTCTTGCTAGTCTTAAAATCAAGCTGATTGCACAGTATATTTGCAGATGAGACTTATTGTTGCAGAGTGAGCCGCTTTAGTATCCCCGGAGAGCGTGAAACTTAAGTACTTTGGAGAAGAAATGCACCAGCACTCAGAGGGAGGAAAATCCAAAGGGGCTATGTCCTGTTAGATGCTTGGTTGACACATGGAGCAACACGGAGTGAGTCTGCCTTTCTTAGCTTTTTGGCCATGGAAAAAACCACCCAGAGGAGGAGAGGGATAAAAGGGAAAGATAAGGTGCATTTGGGGGTTCAAGGACCTCTTCTGGCCGAGCATGACCCAGAAGGAACTACGCTGAAATGCTAGCCAGGCTTATGTTGCATTAAAGGCTCATGCTCAGATTAGCAGGTGCGGTGCACAGCATTGAGAGCGATAGCAGCAGAGGTTTCTCAAAAGCCTGTATTTCAGTGAGCGTTCTGGGAGCAGCCTGTTAATTACGTGGATGAAATTTTATAACGCTCAGAATGCTTGTAAAAGAGAGGTTTATCCATGGATTCCCCGTCATGAATGATCTGGGCTGAAAATGGAGTAATTTACTTTTTAAATTGTGTTTAAATGCTGTTTCATCTTTGTGGATATAAAGCCACAGTGTCATGATGCAGATACTCCCCTGGCTGGACCTTGGGTATCTCTGATGCCTGTGGGGCTTTTCTTTCCAGTTTCCCAAATATAAATATATTTTAATTACAGTGTGCATTTCTTCAGTGCCCAGTTGCTTCAGGTTTGAAACAGTTTCCATTTAAAAATCATAAATACCAGCACGGTAATGATAACTTCTGTATAATATGGATTATTTTATTATGAGATGCACATTTGCTCCTGAAAAAAGCCCATAGAACGAATACCCACAGGAAGAACATACATGCACACAGAGAGATTGTGGCTACCCATTCTGGCCTGTGTTTTTATTTACTGTGGGCTTAGGTTAGAGAGTGTTCATTTAAATCAGACAAAGGGGGGACACAGCAGTGCTCTGCATGTATAATTATCCCAATCTATTTTATCTTCTATAAAATTAATATGGAGTCTATAGATTCCAGCGTTGTTTGGGTTTGCTTTGATGTTTATATACTGGCTCAAAGACATCGGGCCTAATTCTCCATTGAGCCGCACCTTGTGTAACCATTTAGAAAGTGGGAAAGTAAGTGGTAAAATCTACTGTTCTGATCTGATAGCATCTTACACCCACTTTGCACAGAGCTGTAATGAAATCCAGGTGCTGCAGACAGACAGACACAATTACTAGACAAATCTCTCTCTCTCACACACACTCACAGGGACTGTAATTCAGTTCCAGAAACACAGGCGTCTAGCACTTGAGCTACAGGAGCTTTTGTTAACAGGAGTAACAGGTCCCAACCCCTAACAGGCACCGGCAATCACTCGGATACACGAAGCCGGTATGGCGCAAGAGTGACTCTTGGGGTTAGAAGGAAGTTGGGCTCGGTAGGGAGCCAAGCTCGTATCTTCTAAGTTGTGGATGCTGTGATGTCTCAGGGAATGCTGTGGCTAGAAGGCCAGTGCTGTGCTATTTGAGGCACTAAGGACCCTCAGCAGGCAGGTGGTAAAAAGCTACAGCATGGAAATTGTGGCGCGGCACAAAGCAGCTCAGGTTTCCATTCCCAGATGCTTTACTGCCTGGGCCCTGGCTGGCGGTTCTATATTTGCCCAATGTGGCAGGTTGCTAAAGTATTGGGGGGAAGCTCATAGCGTTTGTGTATGTGCTGGGGAAAGGGGTCGCAGATGCCTTGCGTTAAAGGGGGAAGTGCTTGCTCCTTTTCCCAGATGCCAGAATCCTTTACTGTAAAGCGCAGTCACCTTGGCTTACTGCCCCAGCAGTCTATTATAAAGGAAAAATCCAGTGTAACACATCGCGGCCGTCTCTGGGGGGAGAGCTCTGACAGAGAGAATTAATAAACTGACGATCAGCTGCCAACAGATGACACTTGCTAGGGACACCATCTGGAAGACAAGTAAAGAAGTTACGTTTGAGCTCTAGCTACATCACCGTAGCTATTGGTATTGGCTGGTCAGTGGGCAAGTCCTCTGAGTGTCACTGGGGTTAGTTCTCCTCCGCAATGAATCTGAACGAGGATGGTGTACGAAAGGGGGCCAGTCTACTGGAGATAGCAAGGAAGGAACCAATACAGGGTGGACATTGTTAACCCTCTGTGTACAAGACCGTTTTTAGAAAAGCCCCACGGTTTGCACAAAGCCCCTTTTACCTCACTCCTCATTACTTTGTTTATTTAATCTCTTGCCTCGGAGCATGGAGACAGGTGTGCGTGTCTCCTACTGGAAACGCATCGTCATTACATTATTCCTCATGTGATCTGAATTGGTGTGGGCGAATAGTCCTCTGAATTTTTGTAAATAAACCCAGTTCATTTTTAAGACTGCTTTTCTTTGGAGCAGTATTATAACTCGCTCTCTGCATGGGCCAAGGACCTGTGTGCAGAGCTGCTGCCTGGCAAACTCAGATCAAGCGCTAAACATGCTTAAAAGTCCCTCAAATCGGACAATGACACATTGATACCACTTTTATATGGACCTTTTTAATGCATATTTCTAATCTAGACCATTCATTTTCCAGAATCCGTCCAGTTCCTTGTCCTAAATCCATGGTTCACCTCACAGCTGCTCTGCAGGGAGCATGATTCTCAGTGCATGTTGCTCTAAATACTCAGTGGGCCTGATCCTTAGTTAACAGCAAAGCCCCTTTGCAGCAGTCTGGAGAACACCCTCTGCACAGACAGCCTCTCAGAAGCTGTGGAGCTCACAAAAGGGGGGATAGGGAGAGTGCCCTGATCTGTGGCTATTCTCTGCTTCCCAGGCAGACCCCTGAAGAGGCAGTCAAAGGTGGCTTTAAGCAGAATCAAACCCCACAGTCTCCTGGGTGGCAAGGAGAGGCGCTTCAACCAACAGCAACCAGTATTGCCCACTAATGAATTTACGCAGCGTCTGAAAGGTCCAGGAGGGATGCTAGAAAATGTTCACCTTCATCTGAGCCTCTGGATGTAGGCACCTGATGCTGACTAAACACATGGGCCCCAATCCTCCATTCTCTTGCTTCTGTGCCTCCCTCCTGCTGTTCCTCTCCCAGGCACAGAAGCAAGAGAATGGAGGATTGGGGCCCATGTGTTTAGTCAGCATCAGGTGCCTACATCCAGAGGCTCAGATGAAGGTGAACATTTTCTAGCATCCCTCCTGGACCTTTCAGACGCTGCGTAAATTCATTAGTGGGCAATACTGGTTGCTGTTGGTTGAAGCGCCTCTCCTTGCCACCCAGGAGACTGTGGGGTTTGATTCTGCTTAAAGCCACCTTTGACTGCCTCTTCAG
>NC_048315.1:13267291-13346719 GCF_013100865.1 Trachemys scripta elegans
AAGCAGAATCAAACCCCACAGTCTCCTGGGTGGCAAGGAGAGGCGCTTCAACCAACAGCAACCAGTATTGACCACTAATGAATTTACGCAGCGTCTGAAAGGTCCAGGAGGGATGCTAGAAAATGTTCACCTTCATCTGAGCCTCTGGATGTAGGCACCTGATGCTGACTAAACACATGGGCCCCAATCCTCCATTCTCTTGCTTCTGTGCCTGGGAGAGGAACAGCAGGAGGGAGGCACAGAAGCAAGAGAATGGAGGATTGGGGCCCATGTGTTTAGTCAGCATCAGGTGCCTACATCCAGAGGCTCAGATGAAGGTGAACATTTTCTAGCATCCCTCCTGGACCTTTCAGACGCTGCGTAAATTCATTAGTGGTCAATACTGGTTGCTGTTGGTTGAAGCGCCTCTCCTTGCCACCCAGGAGACTGTGGGGTTTGATTCTGCTTCTGCTGTTTGCTCCCTGTGCTGATAGGGCCTGGGGTGAGGAGTGCTGCAGGGAAACAGATTTCAGATCGAATGCACCTGGAGATGGTTAGAGGGAACAGCCTCTGAATATCCCAAAGGAGATTTTTTTCCCTTCTTACAGAATTCACCCTACCGTTGACCTTTTAAAAACTTCCCTCTTTGATCCTTCTTTATCCCTCTCTGACCACTCTTGGTGGGCTGCTAGCTCTGTTCCTGCCAAGATAGCCCCATTGAAGCCAACTACTTGCACGAGAGGCTGTCTCCTTCCTGAGCTGCAGGTTCAATGGAGGAGGAACGGCAGCCTGGTGGGAGCAGCAGGAAGCCTGCAGAACTGTGTATTCAGACCAGCTGACTGAAGATTCCCATTTGCACTTGGTATCTTAGAAACAGGGGCCACTGTGTTGCTAAGTTGCCTAGGACAAGTCTCTTAGCCTCTCTGTGCCTCACCTTCCCCATTTGTGGCGGAATAAATCTGCATTAATACTCATCTCATTCAGGATTCATTAATTTAGGGGGGATTCTCCTCTCACTTATGCCAGTTTAAATTGGGAATAACTCCACTGATGTCAACGATGCTAGACTCATGTCACGCCCATGAAGTGTGTCCGAGAAGACGCAGGCCCCCAATATACTATGTAAGTGCTTAGTCAAATAGCCTGTTCTATTTTCTGTTCTATGCCGTATCGGTTCTCAGACCAACTGTCCTCTATCTCATCGCTTAGGGCTTTCATATCTCAACCAAAGTCCTGGGGCTGCTGCAGAGTGGACTCAGGAGGTTCAGACAAGATGCATTTAACAAAGAGGCAAAAGGAGGATGAATGTTACTAGAGTGCCCCGATGAATCGAAGCCAGAGCTAAAGTGGAGCAAACGGGACCTTAATGTTGCATGATTCTGGGGCAGAATGAGCTTGCATGAATTTATAAAATGCGGGAAAAGGTTCTACGGGCTCAGCAGTGGTTAGGATGCATATTTCATGTTGCATGGGGAAATGACTTCTGTTCAGTTAGCTGTACCCAGTCAAGGGCACCTCTGCGGTACTTCTGTTCTAGCAGGGTTCCTGCTCAGAATAGCATGCACTGTAGTGTATCAATTAGCCAGCGCACTTTGCCTGTTTCCCCTTCAATTAGCATTATTTTAAATAATGAATACTTGAAAAAGCAAACGATGCGAACGCTGAGAACCAGCTCTGTCTCAGTCTGTTTGCTGGGTTGTCTGTTGTCAGGTGCCCCTTAGAGTTACAGTGGTCAATGTTTTAGCCATCATGAGGTACCTCACTGTGTTTTTCAACATGTCAGATTTAATCAAGTTGTAGCAAAACCTAAGTCAACTTCCTCAAGTCCAGAAGAGTCACCCTGCCAAACGTAGCGACGCCTACGATTAAACATCTGTTCGCCACAACGTTTAAGTACATTTCATAAAGCCAGTCTAAAGACTAGATTAATAATGAGATCTGGCAGCTACAGAGAAACAGACTGGGAGCCAGGACTTCTGGGTTCTAGTTCTGCACTGAGACTTTGTGAAAGTCATTAATCGCTATGTGCCTCAGTTTACCACATGGGAGCAATGTTTGTAAGAAGGGCAGAATAATATTTATATCCCCATCTGGGTGGTAGAAGCTTTCCCAGAGATAGTATTCTGAGGAAAGCCCCTTTTTGGCAAAGTGCTTAACTTTAACATGTGTTTTTAGTGGAAAGGCTTAAGTCCTTTGCTGAAATGGGTCTAAATGAATTGCATGGAGCGAACCTCTGCTTTGCATTTATCCCATGACTGAAGGAGATGGGGAATCTCCAGAAATCCAGGGAAAGCTTTGCCTGTATCTTCCACATGTGATCCTTTTTATAGACCTTTTTTTTTTATTTATTTAGAAAAATAAGATAAAATGTCAAGGTTAATGTTAATGGCTTGAGTTTGACTTTCGGGGCATCTGTTATGTGGTATCATAAAGCATCTTCAAACCTGCTGTGTTATTGGTTAGAAGCCATCGCAGGCAACTGCTGTCCAGAAGTCTGTAATGACACGTTTTGATTATGTCCCCCCCCCCCCCCCCAGTACTCTCCCCACACATGATAAAGTACATTTGTCTTCCTGAGGGGGCAAGGCTGTGACTCATGTCTCATGACTAGGAGAGCTACGAGTCACTTAGCAAGGCATAGATCCAGAGGAGAGAAGCTAAGTATGCTATGCTCAGAAGAGTAAAACTAATAGACTGCGTTGCATCTTGATACGGTTCTGACCCACCTTTCCATTCTCACTGCAATTACAAGACTGTGGGAAGCATGAGACCAGCTGTTGTAAAAGTTCTGTATCCAAGTTTACCTAGCCAGGTCATGTCATTGAAGGCAAAGAAGGGGAAATAGAAAAACATACGGTAGCTCATCCCAAAATGAAATGAGAATAGATGCAAATGGCCAGAGATAGGACGCTGGGAACATCTCTGTATTGTCTTTTTTCACTGAGTGAATGCACAGTAATATACAGTGCAACCCACACAGGGCACCCAGCTCCTGTCCTGCGCAGCCACTGAAACACACTCCTTCCTGGTAATTTTGTCAGATTATTTGCAAAACATTCAGAAAGGGGGAAGAGGAGAGGGGTGGAAAATTGGTGTCAGGTAAGATAGGAAGTGAGCGGGGATCTGCAATGTAGTGGCTGAGGGAGTTTTAAAGCCAGGGAAGAAAGAATAGTGGGGAAGTGGAGAATCACGTGTGAGAGGGAAGCAGGATTCTCTGTGGTGGAGTGGCCAAGATTCTTGGGGGCAGATTAGTTGGAAGAGCAAAGCAGGAACAGAGTAGCGGTGGTGGAGGGGTGATATTAGAGTCAGAGCTGGGATGGGGAAGCAGGGAATATTGGGGAAGAGATTTGGTAGCCAGGGGAAGCTGGACAGACTGTTCTGGAAGGCACAGGCAAGGAAGCAGGTGGTTGGTAGCTGGCTTGGTGTGGTGTCTGACCACTCAGGTTCCATCCTAGAAGTCCTCTTGAGCAAGATGAGCTGGCAGCCAGGACTATGGGCAGCAGTTGTCGGCTTGTGTCGGATTGCTGCTGCATCCAACTGTCAGACAGATGGTGGGGCAGAAACCCAGCCGGTAAGAAGCTTTTCCTGGCCTTGGCTGGCTTTTGAAACATCAAAGGGTATTAAATTGAAACTTTGAATTCAAAGTTTGCTTCTGCATGCCCCTGAGTACCAAAGAGGTGCAAGTAATCCTATGGTTAATATATCACTGGGTGGGTATATGGCTCTCTCCATGTGACAATTTCAAGTACTTGACAAACATTAATCATCCAAACAGAAGAGCAGACCTGTTTACCAGGCAAGTATCCTCGTCATCATTTCACAGAGAGGGACACAGAGAGTTTGAGCACCTTGCCTAGTCACACAGCACAGGAGAGGCAGAGTTGGGACTAGAACCCAGAACTTTGTTTGGTTATAACAGGTTTTACTGTGCATGCCTGGGTTAAGGTATTTGTCATCTGGACTAGCCCAGTGGTGGAACTGTGTTGTGGGGCTGTGGGTTTACCGCTTGCCTCATTTCACTTCAAAGGTGGCACAGGGTCAGTGGGAGAAGCAATTTCTGTGTGTATATATGTGTATACATATGAATTCTCCACTCAGCGCTATTGATGTCAGAGGGAGTCTAGAAGTGGAACAGGTGCAAGGTCCGCAGTAGAGGTCTGTAGTGCCGATCAAAAGGCGAATCGTCTCGGTAGTATGTAAAGTGCTTTGTGATCATTTGCCATTTGTAATGCTATTACATTGTAGGATGAGTGGGCCAAATTCACTGAAGTTAGTGGGATGACACCATGAATTTGGCCCAGGGCTATTAGCAAAATCTGCCTCGGAGTGAAATTTAAATGAGTTAGAAATTACATTTCTTTTTGCATTCAAAGGTCAGGTTAAAGCACATGTCTGTGGTGCATATAGGTGTTGCTGTTACACAGTCTTCCAAGTTCTTTTTCTGAGTATGTGAGCAAATGTTCAGTTTTGGGAAGACAAGTGGTATTGTGCAGAATTCAGTAGCGGGGAGTGTGACATTCCATCCCATATTCTTCATAGCGATAGTAGTATGATATAATTATAACTATGATGTATTTTATGCAAGATAAGGCATGTGAGGTGTCATTGGAAAGGTTATGGTTTGCTGAATATGATTATCCTATTTGTATGCATGTATACTTTTTGTATCCGAAGTTATGAGTATTGACATATCTATTTCACATGTAGCTATTCCTGGGCAACGCCTACTAGGAAAATGCTCTCAGTCTAGATGGCTGGATGGGGAGGGCCCATTCAGGTTAATGAGCCATTAGGAAGAAATAATAGGCCTTAGGAGATGCTTATCTCCCACCTGGTGAGCCTTCCTGTGAACGCTCCAAACAGCCTGTGGGGGATGGCTGCTGTGACTTTACAGGGACATGTGACCATGTCACTTGGTGCTGGACTCCACCTTGAGATATTAGTATTTTTCCACTGACTGGCGTGCGAACCAAGCTGAGAAACAAAGGGTTCCTGCCATATGCAAAAGCTATATAAGACAAGGGAGTGACATCATCTGGGTTCTTCACTGACTCTTCACCCAAGCGGGCTCCTGGAAACACTTGAGGAAAAAAGACTGAACTGGGGGAAGTTCTGGACCCAGGCTAAAGGGATTTTTAGCCTGTGACTAGAATACCTGGGCATTCCAAGCTGTAAGCAAGTGCAGCTTGCCCCTTAAGAATCTGCAGTCTGCTTCTATCGTCACTTAGGGTGAGAATCTGCTCTTCATATCCAATCTATTTAGTATATTGAGCTTAGTTTGTGTTTTTGTTTATTTATTAGGTAATCTGCTTTGATCTGTTTACTATCCCTTATAATCACTTAAAATCTATCTTTTGTAATTAATAAACTTGCTTTTACTTTATCTAAAACCAGTATGTGGGAATCATAACTCGGGGGAGAAAGCTGTTGCATATTCCTCTCCACACTGAGGGAGGGGGCGAATTTTATGAGTTTCTGCTGTACAGTTCCCTGTGCAGCGCAAGGCGGTATCATTTTGGGTTTATACTCCAGAGGGTATATGCCCTAGCTGAGGCCTTCCCATGCAGGGGCTGGTTAAAGAGCCTGCCTGCATGTAACTGCAGCTGGGTGTGTTCCTAACTGTATGTACGCTGGTGAAAGTGCAGGCTAGAGAAGGCTTTGCAGCTTGTCACAGCAGTACAGTGTAAAAGGGAGCCCAGGCTGGTGGGTCAGGGGGGCTCAGTGGCACCCCGAGGGAGGAACTCATCACAGGGAGCTGTGCGAAGAACCAGAGAGTTTGCTCTCTCTCGGCCTCTGATTCAAATCAAATATTTCCTAGGAACCAGTCATTGGTTTTGGGCAGAGATTCCTGAAAGAAGGAATTGCCTGTGTGCTGTATGTGACCATCTCTCTTCCAGGACTGGTGTATGTAGGTAAATAAAACAAGCTATACTTAGAATATAACCAGACTCCAGGTCACTGACTTCTTTTCCACTGGGGATCTTGACCTGCAAGGCCTCTGGCATCTGCAACCAGTAAGCTGAAGGGCAACTATAAGTAGAACCCAAAAGCTGATGAGAATTGGAATGAATGTTCACATACGCTGTTTTTTCAGTACTTACCTGGGTGTAAAGTAGAAAGTGTTCAGTACACAGACTGTGTCTTTCTATATGTGTAAACAGCCCCCTGGTATGTTGTAGGAACAAATAATGCAAATAATAAAGATAAAATATCTGCTTTAGTTATTCTATCATTGTATATTTTCCAGTCTTCAGTAATACAGTGCTATGATCAGTCTTAATGGTTCACATCTTTGCTGAGAAATGCGTAAAAACTAAAATAACCTCTCAGTCGTGAAAAGGTATCCAAGCTCATTTTCTCAAATTCACATCTTTATAATGTCATTTAGGGGAAGTAGTGCCTCTTTGTGATAAGTCACTAGAACACAAACATGTCAGCAACATTTGGAACAGGGCATTTCTAATTACTAATGAGATTATTCGTTTGGGCAATTATCTACAGAAATTGGGAAAGACAGATCTCATTACCTTTCTTTCATCTAAATCTAATGCATAGCCAGGGGGTTCCTTGAATAGGTTTGAATGGAGGGGGGAGGATAACTGTTTTAACTAGCTAGTAATTGGTATTTTCCCCCTACAGTTGAATCAGTTGGGTGTATTTTTTCTTCAACAGCTCTTAATGTGGAGGTGGCATCACCTGTGCTCTGCAGATACAGCTAAGTTTGTGCCTTTGAAAGGTGAACCGGCTTTTCTAAAAGCATGTGATGGGTGAGATGCCTGTCACAAGGACTTAAATTTTATCTCTGACAGCTGGGGAGGAAAGTAAACTTTTAGTTCAATGCTGGTGTAGGAGAGAGGGAAAAATATTGAGGGAGCTGAAGGACATAGCAGCAACAATCATCTTTCCCTACCTGGATTCCTGGGATTGTAGCTTTCAGCAAATTTGATTTTCCCCTTCCATACAGTTGCATTGATTGCCTTACTTATTGTTTTATAAAAATAATAGATGTAATGACACCAGTGATTGGCTAGTCTGCAGATATTGAATTTCGTACCTCTGAGTCTAAAAACACAGGCCCCTGCTACCTGTGCTGGAGAAACAAACCCATTAGCTTGGGGGCACTAGCAGATTCATAAAAAGAGCTGGCTGGACATTGTGTGAGGAAAATACTGATTCATCAAACCGGAAATGTTGAGCAAAAATACCTCCGGTTTAATGAATTTTCGATGAATGAAAGGCAGGTTTGCATGGGAAACCCGACAGCTCTCTGCACTGCTGGGAAGCCCAGGTTTTCGGGGGCTGCTGCCCTGGGGCAGGCAGCCATGCCAGGCCTTCCAGACTCTCAGCCATATTGTTGGGAGCCCCAGCTCTAACCGAGGCTTGGCAGGGAGCCTAGGAACCCCGCCAGGGAGCCAGGCTCCCAGGGTCTGCGGCAGCCCCTCTTCATGCGGACTGTCCTGGGCTGGGAGCCCCAGGACTTCCAAACTCCTGTGCCAGCTGGTGGCTGTGAGAAGAATGTCAATTTCATTCAGCAGCAGTCAGGTTCCTGGGGAGCAGATTTTCTTTAGGAAACACCATGTGTGGATATTTCCAAGATGATTTTTTTTTCAGGATTTCTGGTTTGTGGAAAATTTCAAAAAAATGAAGTTTCCTGCAGAGATCGTACATTTTGGCCAGCTCTACTCATAACCCTTTTTATCCTAGTCCAACCACTAGAGGGTAAGTAACAGCCACAATAGGGTTAGTGTGGGTTACAAAAAAGTAGTAGTAGTCTGCAGACAAGTTTCATTTATGACGTGTATTCTCTACATAGCACAGCAATCAGGATAAAGATGCTTTATCCTACTTTGTTTAGCTTTTGTGTAGCCTCTTTCCAATGTGTGACAGTTTACAGGCTTAAATGGCCACCTGTTTAAATGCTCCTAAAGTTTCCAGAATGAAAAGGTTATTACCTACATAATGTACAAAACAGATGCAAAGATTGAATTACATACAGCTCCTTGTCACTGGGCCCTGCAATGAAATTTTCACATGGTGTGTGTTGGCATTAATAGCAATGCTTTACACACATTTACTTTAAACCTCACCAGGCCCCCTAAAGTAATTAGAGGTGTTGCCTCCAGAGAACTTTTAAAATGACTTGGCCAGAACAATCCAGAAAGTCGTCTGCAGAATTGGTGGTAGTTCACTAGTTCCTGGCTACCAGTCCTATGGTCCAGCCACTAGACCATATTGCCCTTGGCACATAGTTGCCACATGGGAGTACTCATTTGAGTTGGATTTCTGCTCCATTGGATTCCATTTAACTAATAAGCAAGGGGCACAGTTTGAGGGCACTCCAACAGCTAATTAACCATACAGCTAAGAGGCCAGTCTGCCTAAACAACTGCCTGTCTCACACTGGGTCTGATTAAAAGTCCATTGAAATCAATAGGCGTCTGCCCACTGACTTCAGTGGGCTTTGGATCAACCCATTATTAAAGATAGAAAGCAGTCAGATTGGGCACAACTCTGACCACTAGCCTGTGCACCTCTGATGACTTCAGTGGTATAAATCAGATTAATATTTGGTCCATTGTTTCTGCCCGTATAGTATAAGTTCAGAAAACATCGGCCTAATAACTCTTCTCAGTATTGTAATCCACTGGTTTAGTTTACATTACATGTCCCATTCTTGTGACTGGTCCAGAATCAGAGGATAAGAGCCTATTACTACTTCCAGCTAATGGAATTACTCCTTTAGTTTGAATGGCAGAGTCCTATGCTTCTAGACCTGATTAGGAAGGCATTTGTGCATGGTCTTAAGTGGTGTCCGGATCGGGACTTTAGTGCTGATAACCCATGGTGGGGAGCAGGACAGTAGCTTGATAGGTTTTATTGTCTCTTTCTTTGTGGTTTTTATTTTGCGGTAGTTTCTGTGTGCTCATGTACCTATCTCGACCTTTATAAAGAATAGATAAAAACAAACCAACCAACCAGTAGAAGTAGAAAGCTGTGAGACCAGTTGAGAATATTGTGGGAGTGAAGCACTTATTGACAACTCCCATGTGCAAAACTGGCCATGTGCCTTTCTGCTCTCCTACAACTCATAGACTTTAAGGTCAGAAGGGACCATTATGATCATCTAGTCTGATCTCCCGCATGACGTGGGCCACAAAAGCTGACCTACCCACTCCTGGAAGAATTCTCTCCCTTGACTCAGCTGTTGAAGTCCCCAAATCATGATTTAAAGACTTCAAATCGCTGAGAATCCTTCAGCAAGCGACCCTTGCCCCATGCTGCGGAGGAAAGCGAAAAACCTCCAGGGCCTCTGCCAATTTACCCTGGAGGAAAATTCCTTCCTGACCCCAAATATGGCGATCAGCTGAAGCCCGAGCATGCAGGCAAGATTCTCTAGCCAGACCCTCTGGAAAAAGTTCTCTGTAGTAACTTTTAATATCCCATCATTGACCATTGTTGCTAATTACCAGCGATGGCACGTTATTGACATATTGACTCAAATCACTTTAGCCCATCAAACCATCCCCTCCATAAACCTATCAAGCTTAATCTTAAAGCCAGAGAGGTCTTTTGCCCCCACTGTTTCCCTCGGAATGCTGTTCCAAAATTTCACCCCTCTGATGGTTAGAAACCTTCGTCTAATTTCAAGCCTAAACTTCCCCACGGCCAGTTTATATCCATTCGTTCTCGTGTCCACATTAGTATTGAGCTGAAATAATTCCTCTCCCTCCCTGGTATTTATCCCTCTGATATATTTAAAGAGAGCAATCATATCCCCCCTCAGCCTTCTTTTGGTTAAGGTAAACAAACCGAGCTCCTTGAGTCTCCTTTCATACGACAGATTTTCCATTCCTCGGATCATCTTACCTTCTCTGTACCCATTCCAGTTTGATTTCATCCTTTTTAAACATGGGAGACCAGAACTGCACACAGTACTCCAAATGAGGTCTCACCAGTGCCTTGTATAACGGAACCAGCGCCTCCTTATCCCTATTAGAAATACCTCACCTAATGCATCCCAAGACCGCATTAGATTTTTTCACGGCCACGTCACATTGCCGACTCATAGTCATCCTGCGATCAACCAGGACTCCGAGGTCCTTCTCCTCTTCTGTTACTTCCAACTGATGCGTCCCTAGCATATAACTAAAATTCTTGTTATTTATCCCTAAATGCATAACCTTACACTTCTCACTATTAAATTTCATCCTATTACTATTACTCCAGTTTACAAGGTCATCCAAATCTCCCTGCAGGATATCCCGATCCTTCTCTGAATTGGCAATACCTCCCAACTTTGTGTCATCCGCATACTTTATCAGCCCACTCCTACATTTGGTTCCGAGGTCAGTAATGAATAGATTAAATAAAATCAGACCCAAAACCGAACCTTGAGGAACTCCACTGGTAACCTCCCTCCAACCTGACAGTTCACCTTTTAGTACGACCCGCTGCAGTCTCCCCTTTAACCAGTTCTTTATCCACCTCTGGATATTCATATCAATCCCCATCTTTTCCAATTTAACCAATAATTCCTCATGAGGTACCGTATCAAACGCTTTACTGAAGTCGAGGTATATTAGATCCACCACATTTCCTTTATCTAAATAATCTGTTACTTTCTCAAAGAAGGAGATCAGGTTGGTTTGGCACGATCTACCTTTCGTAAAACCGTGTTGTAATTTGTCCCAATTGGCATTGTCCTCAAGGTCCTTAACTACTTTCTCCTTCAAAATTTTTTCCAAGACCTTGCATATTACAGATGTTAAACTAACAGGCCTGTAGTTACCCGGGTCACTTTTTTGCCCCTTCTTGAAAATAGGAACCACATTAGCTATTCTCCAGTCAAACGGTACCACCCCCGAGTTTACAGTTTCATTAAAATTATCGCTAACGGGCTTGCAATTTCTCGCACCAGTTCCTTTAATATTCTCGGATGAAGATCATCCGGTCCGCCTGATTTAATCCCGTTAAGCTGTTCGAGTTTGGCTTCTACCTCGGATATGGTAATGTCAATCCCCACTCCTTTATTCCCATCCGTCTCGCTTCTACTATTCCTCAGCCTTTCATTAGCCTCATTAAATACCGATGCAAAATATTCATTTAGATATTGTGCCATGCCTAGATTATCCTTAATCTCCACTCCATCTACAGTTTTAAGCGGTCCCACTTCTTCTTTCTTTGTTTTCTTCCTATTTATATGGCTATAAAAGCTCTTGCTATTGGTTTTAATTCCCCTTGCAAGGTCCAACTCTACACGGCTTTTGGCTTTTCTCACTCCATCTCTACATGCTCTGATCTCAATAAGGTAGGTTTCTTTGCTGATCCCTCCCATCTTCCACTCCCTGTACGCTTTCTGTTTTTTCTTAATGACCCCCTCTGAGACGCTTGCTCATCAACAAAAGCTGGTGTTAAAGTCTACCCTACTTCCTCATGGCTACAACGTGCAGTTGTCACCAGTCATTTTCTTTCAGTTGCATTCATAAGACTAATTGTGCTCCTTAAGAGGAGGAGATGAGATCGATACCAATGCAGAAATAAAGCGTATTAAATAAATGATGTCCCGTTTGTGCAGTGGCCCTGTTAACCCTTTTGAACAAGTGGCTGTCGAGATTTTTGTCCACATGTGAAATATTTTTTTAAACCCGGTAGTAGCAAAGCTTTGGCTTTCTTTTTAATGATTGATTAGTTGAATGATTAATGAAAGGCTTTGTGGCTGTTGATATGGCTTAGAAGGAGAAGCTTCGATGCCTAAAACTGCTGACTTAGTATTGTACAGGGTTTGTTTGTTTGTTTTTCTCCCCAAAGTTTCCCCTGTTCTTAGCTAATAATAACAGCAGCCCCATGTTGTTGTTTCAGGGTCATCCTCCATTACTTGTGTATTCCAAATCCCTCTTGACTTCCAAGGGGATTTTGAGTGTGCAAGAGCTACAGGATTGGGCCCCTATTATTAAGTCTTGGCACAGAAAAAGCTTTTGGGCAACTTGAAGCTTTTTGAGTTCAGGGCTTTGTCTTCCTCCAGCAATGACTGGCGACATCACTAGCACCCAGTCCGAGCATTTCCATGCTACTTCATGAGATGAGCTACTTTCGGCTACAGAAAAACACTGAATCTGCTTGCCCAGAGGATGGAGGCACTGATTCCAGCCAGTTAGCTTTAGAATGGGTTTGTTGTTTTAAAAATCCAAATGCACATTCTGAAAAGGTAAAATTCTGACCCCATTGATTTCAATATTAAAACTGCCACTGATGTTAATGGACCAGGATCTGGCCCTTAGTCATTTGAGATTTAAATAGTTGGCTAATCTCCTTAGCTTTCCTTCATTTGTAAAGAAATGCTTTTTAGTATACATGGGAATTAACGAAAATTTCAGCTCCTTGAACTGTGAGGAAGTTTGGATCCAAATGCTGCAACTAGTGTCCTTCATCCGGGGAACCAAAACCCCAGATCAGAATACTCCCACATGGGGAAGTTTGGCACAGCTCAGATCCATCTCTACCTTTCAGTTCCCATTTTAGTTTCTTGGTCCGATGTGAATGCGTCACAGCATTTTTCCATAGTAACTTTATTTCATAAACTGGGAACTCTGACTTTGACAGTGATGGTAGAGAAAGAACATGTCCAAACATGTGCTGAAATATACAGTGCTCCAACTGCCCGCTCACCAGACGGGGTTGGTAAGGCAAGATGAAGATGGACATGTGCAAACAAATTCACAACAAATCTTGGTTTAAATTTGACCTGGGTCAGGGATCAGCAATGACTTGGTTGAATTGTCTTCATGTCTGTAAACATATAAATTGTTCTCTATCTGAGGTGGCTGTGTGCCAGTGCTGTTTGGGCGTGAATGGTGCTTGCCAAGAAAAGTCTGAGTGCTATATAAAAGAATTACGATATATTTATGTATATTGTATCTAAATAGTTAATATAAGGAGCACCATTTGCTGGCAGATAAGAATATGCATCCAGCTTTTAACAAAACAAAGTCAGCCACGTGGTATTTTACAATATGGCCACCAGTCTCCTCCTTTTTGCCAATGAACACATGCAAACCAGTGAAAAAGAGTGTGAATTACCGCACTGAAGGCTTTCTTAGAGGCTTGCATTGAGATCTGACTATGGGCAAAATGGGTTGCTCTGAACATTGGGTCTTTTGAAATACACGGTAAGCAAGCCCGTGTGTTTCATCAGCAATTGACCCTTTCTCCAGTCCCACTTGTTATACTACACATGAATTGGTTCTGTCACACGAAAACTGGGACCCACTTTTGAAACAAACTTTGGATGCGTTTAGTCAAATTTGTCTGACAACAGTTTTGAAATTCTCTGCCCTGCCCATGCTTTCCAGTGCTGAGATGTTTTTCCTGTGCCTTAATTTTAGGCCCCAGTTCTGCCCCCACTGATACTACTAGCAAAACTCCTGTTAACTGCAGCCGGACCATGATTGGGCTCCAAATTCCCAGCAGTCTAATGCAGAATTGTCAAAATGGCAGCATTCAATCATAGAAGCACTGCTACTGTTCAGACACAGTGACAAGACTATTTTGAAAACGTATTTAAGTATATCTAGGTATGATAGAGTAATAAATACTTGGCTTTCTCTGCAGGGTCCCTTTTTAATTGCAGTGAGGCAGCCAGACAAAAACAGGAGGAAAACAGAACCCCTGTAGGAACTGGCAGCAATTTTCCACTTAATTGGTGCCTTTCTGGAAGTTACCTAGAGAAGGAAAAGTTAGAATATTGTACATAAACGATTATTTATTAGAAAGCTTAAAATTCTGTACACATGTCCTAAGGACTCGTTTGCACGGTGAGGTAATATGCTCTACTGGGGTGTGATTTCTAAAGCATACTTGCCCATTAATTAGTCCATGTAGATCTGCCCAGATTCCCCAGTGCACTTTAACATAGTACTGTTTCAACCAATGCTACATAAAGCGCACCAGCAAGGTCTACACAAATTATTGCACAGCACCTTAGTGTGCTTTAGAAATCACACCTGAGTAGAGCGCATTACCCTCCCATGTAGACAAGTCCCATGACCCTTTTTTTTTGGCCATGAACCTAAAACATATTGTGGGTCATGACTGTAAAGATTTCCAATAAGATGAGTCTGAGCAAAGTTGTATGGTCAACCGAAGTTTCTAACCGATAAAGAGACTGGGTGTAAATAGGAATTTAATACTTCATTTGTCTAAACAGAGATTGATATTTTAGGAGGAAAGGGTTAAACACTCCAATGGGTAGCTCCATGGCACCATAAACTACTTTGTCACCATATAATATATTTATAAAATATGGTGCCAAGGTATTTTTAGAAGCCTGTTGTATGTTGATTATTTTGCACAATTTACAGCAAAAGGCATCAAATATTTGTCTCATTTGTGTGTGTGTGTATGCCCCAAATATTGAGAAATAAGGACATTCTATCTCTGATACGTGTTTATTAACATGAACTTTCAACAATTATGTAGGTTCAGAAATTAGTTTTTGATGTTGATAAAAATAGTGAAAGCTTTGCAGAGAGCAAATTTGTCACCCACGGTAGTTAATTTGCACTAACTTTGATGCAGAGTTTAATTTAGATTGATGAGAGAGGAATTTTGTTATGACTATAAAAATCCATTAATTACAGATCCTGTCTTAATTATGAATGGCTTTATTTTAAAGTGAGGTTTACGACCGAAATTAAGACTTGGAACAGTTCAATCAATACAAACATCAATTAGACCTGACTTTATACTCCCAATTAGTTTCTAGAGCTTTTAAATGAAGTGTAAAAAGTGTACCGCTTTGTAGACATCTTTTAGACGTACGCAAGGATCAGGAGGTCTTTGCCATTTCATTAACAGCCTCCTCACAACAAGCATGGATGGAATATCAAACAGGATGGTGGCCCATCAAAGAAGCTTATGGAACGAACTATTTAAAAGGCAGAATGTGCTGCAGATCTAGTGGGAAGTTAGATGCTCTTAAAGATATTAAATTAATAAGTATTATTTGGGTTACCAATGCACTGAGAAGCATAAGCAAGACTGGGGTCCCATTGTCCCATCTTAGTGTTCTGTGTTCATACAGCGCCTAGGACAAAGGATCTTAGTCCAGGACTGCGGCTACCCCATGCTACTGCAATGCAAATAACCAATAGGAATAATAGGGGGTGTATGAATAAGAGAATAAGAGTCGATACCCTAAGTAGACAAGAAAGACAAAGGAGGGAAGAGGAAACCGAGAGGGGAAGTGATTTACTCAAGATCACATTGCAAGTGGATGGCAGAGCCAAGGTCAGAACCCAGGTCTTATGAATCCCAGTCCAGCCTCTCAAGCCGGTTTTATCTAGCCTCAAGTGCGCAATACAAATAAATACATTGCATTTTTATAGCACGTTTTGTCTCCGGTCCCAAAGCCCTGTATAAAAATATGTATTTAGCTTCACAAAGCCCCTGTGAGGTAGGTCAATATTACTGTCCCTCCAACTGTGAAGATCGGTGAGCTGAGACATGGAGAGATTAACATAGGGCACTGCTCTGAACTGTGACTATCTTAAAATGGCACCTTCTTCTGAGCAGATCTGTTCACTTTGCACATCCGGAGTCATATCTGCTGACTTGAGGGACAAAAATATTTTTTAACTGTTGCTTAGGCCCGAAGAGCCAGTTGAGCTACGAAGAAGTGGTTGGATTCCACTCCTGCTTATGCCTGGTCACCCAAATGTCTGACTTGAATTCCAGTCAGTATTACCATTGACAGTGATGGGTTTGCTCGAGAGTCACTGTAGGCAGAAAAGGAGCTGCAGAGCTTTTATGCAGTGTTGTTTTATTTATTTTATGTCGCAGTGATGCTTTGAGTTAGTTTCCCAGCCCTGAAGAGCTCTGTGTAAACTCGAAAGCTCGTCTCTCTCCCCAGCAGAAGTTAGTCCAATAAAAGATTTTGCCTCACTCACCTTGTCTCTGCAGAGCTGCTGCTTTTTATTACTGAGGGCCGTGCACGGAGGAGGCAAGAACTCAGTTTGACTCCCAGAACCCAGGTTATAAATTTGGAGTGTTATGAAAGACAGAAATAACATACTTCAGCTTCTAAACTGATCACGTTTGATCTGGAAGCCACTAGGAAATGAGAAGCCTGGATTTCTAAAATGCCATTTATGGAGAGTAGAATCCGCACCTTAAGGGATGTTAGTGCCAGGTCTTACGGATAACTAAGCCCTTACTTGAGCGTTGTGTGCTCTCTCTCTACAGGGATGAGATTTGTCCCAGCCGTCTTGCCAATGCAGGAAAGTCTGTGGCACTTAGGTTAGCATTCAGGTGGCCAGTATGTGTGTTCTACCTCATCTCTATTTAAACTGAATGCTCCATTAAAACCAAGCTCTCATTTGGATAATTGGTGGAACTTGCCCCTCAGTTGGTAACTTGGCCAACCAGAAAACAAAGAGAAAGAGAGAGTGAGAGAGAGCGCGCGCTAGGCAAACAGCAGAAGAAATTATCATAAGCCCTTTTGTTGTTTTAAATTCCTTCAAGCAGAGCCATTTGTACTGGAGAAAATCCTCCCAAGGTATATTTAGATCATATGAGCAGAAAAAAATATTACACCATAGCAAGCTGTTTACAAATGTGCTAACCTTGTTTAGTGCTCCTAAAACTCTCTGCTTGGTGTGCTACGGTGTGCGTTAATTGCTTGGCAGAAAATATGCAACACTGCTTTTCTAAAATGATCTAGATTGGCGAAGGTCTGCAGCTGGGGCAGTGTACGGCGTTTATATAAATAACCATGAATAGTTCTGCAGTTCTTCTATCAAAACAGAGATGGTGAGGCAAAAAAAGACAGCTGGTGCCAATTATTGACTACTCTTGCTTCTTCATTGAAATTCATGGCGCCTTTGTGCTATGAAGCAAAAGGCAAATTCCATCCACGCTCGGCCAGTTTGAGAATTAAAAAAAAAAAAAAAAAAGGCCAAATTGATACCTCCGTCTCCCTGGGAAGATTGGGGACAAAAGCCTGGAAAGCTCCTAGTTGGGGGTTGTAGAAGTGGGGAGGACACTTGCCGCTTTGTCGTCATAATTCCACCATCCTGAACCATGGAGAAAGTGCTCTGTGATGAATGGGATCTGCATGAGAGGAGGAAATGGGCCCATGGGTAGGAATAGGAGGACCAAGTGTGCTATACACTAGGAGCAAGCCTGTAGATAATGAACATAGCCCCGGGCTGTGTTAACTCTTGTGTGCCCTGTCTCCACACTATGAGACCCTTCTTTAGTTGGCAATTCCTGCAGGAGTTAGGGATTGGTGGCTTTACCCCCACCTGGTTGTGGCCTAGGACTTGCAAAACCTGGGTTCAAGGTTCTGCTCTGCCAAATGCTCCCTCTGTGTGACCTTGAGCAAGTCACTTAGTTTCTCCGTGTCTCGGTTCCCTCTCTGTAGGAGGAGGATAAGAATACGTCTCTACCTCACATGGGTGTTGTGAGGATAAACACATTAAAAACTGTCAGGTGCTCAGATATTACAGTAATAGGGGCTATATATTTATTGTAGGATTCCTGTATACAGAACTACCACCTCCTACAGGGCTGTATTTCCATGGCAGAGAAAGTGATTTGTTTTGGAACCACTCAAAGCTTTATAATTCAGCATAGGGCCTTGTGAAAGGAGCTGGAGAACAACATCTTGTCTGAATAACAGGGGGAAACTTCCTGGACACTTATTGAACTGAGCAATAATCTGTCAAGGGAAGTGATGGAAACCCCATTGCTTGAGATATATAATACCTGACTGGACAAAACATATAATATAGGGAGGAGTCCCTCCTTAAAAGGGGAAGGACTAGATGACCTACCTGACATTTCCCATCTCTCTCTTCTCTTATGTTTTGTGTGATCTGGAGGAACTTAAATATCTGAGGAAGAGAGGGAGTGGAACACAAAATAAAGCAACAGTATTTGGCTTGATTCTTCTCGCCTGCCATGGGACCATTTTGTGCTTTGTTGCCAACGCAAAGCTGCCCTAAAGCTGGACAGTCAAGGATCCCCCTTGTGTAAGGGGAACCTCACACGCCACAGAGCTGGCGTAATGGCCCTTACATCTCCTCCCCATTCATATGGCATAGGGGACATGGCCAAGAGGTGTGAGTGTCATGGCTGTGAGTTCCTTTTATCTGGTGACTTTTGGCTGTTGTTATAGCCCCTTGGGGCTACTAGCAGCCGGCATAACTTAATAACTCTAGTTATTATTTTAATATAATGCTTCTTCCAGGAGAATGAACTGGGCCCGATTTTGTCCTTTGCATGTGCCTCGATTGTGTGGAAGTCACTGAGTCTCTAAGGGTAGAATTTGGATTGTAGTCTTGGGCCTGGGTTTTTCCATTTGAGAGAGAAGCGACTTTCAGCAGAGATGGGAGGTAATATATGGGAGAGTCACATTTAAAAAAAAAAACCTCTGCTTAGGGCTGGTTTTACACTCGGTTTTTATACTATTCTAACTATATTGGTTTAGAAACGCCTGAGTGCAGTGGCAAAAAGCTATGCACCTTTATATCAGTATAATTGTGTCAACATGAAGGAATCGCAAAAAGAACAGGAGTACTTGTGGCATCTTAGAGACTAACAAATTTATTAGAGCATAAGCTTTCGTGGACTACAGCCCACTTCTTCGGATGCATACAGAGAAGTTGGCTGTATTCCACGAAAGCTTATGCTCTAATAAATTTGTTAGTCTCTAAGGTGCCACAAGTACTCCTGTTCTTTTTGCGGATACAGACTAACACGGCTGCTACTCTGAAATATGAAGGAATCGTATCACTTCAACTATGTCAGTTTATAAGTTATAGGGCTACAAAAACTGCGTGGAGACCAGCCCTTACATAAAAAGGGTGTTGGGAGCGAGATCTGATTTTCTACGGCCTTTTACCTCGTGAAGTCATTTACACATGTGCACAGTGGGTACAAAATGCCATTGCAGGGGTACATGGCTGCACAAGGCAGTGGAGAATTCCTTCACTCTCCTTTCACATGTAGTTTAATTTGAGAGGTGAAGGTCACAGATTTTACCTCTCCTCTACTGTGAGTTTTTCCTTCTCTCTCAGATTCTCTCTGAGTTTTTTTTTTTTTAAAGCAATCTGCTGTATGTTGTATTAGACGTTATGTTCCCTTCTCTTCTCCACGTCTCACCGAGAAAGATGCTCTTCTGATCCTTCTGTTCCTGAGGTGGCTTCCCAGCAACGTTCTAATTTGCCTGATTTCAGAGTTTTGCCAACGCTGTGTATTCTTAGACTGAGTTGGCCGAGGCTATTTCTGTGATAAGAAAACATGTCAAGTATCGTACAGTATACAGCAAGGCACGGTTACAGTCTCATTCTCTAAATAAAGTTCAGCTGTATTTGGCAAACATTTGCATATATGTTTTTAGAACAGATCCCATTCCAAACATTCACAGGTATTGTGTAATAAATGCTGTATAGATTCAACCAGGTGCTTAACTTGAAGCATGTGAGTAGTCCCATGGAGAGATGTAAAACAGTAGGAGCTGACAGTTGGGAGTTCTTTGTGATGAGAGGGGTCCTTAACTTTCGAACCTACTCTCCCCACCTACCCGGACATCTGTTGACATTCAGCCACACTGCAAGGCTGTCTGTTTACCCAGACTTTTAGAGAGGGAGGGACATGACAGGTGGTTGATATTTGTGTTAGCGAGGGGAGTATTGCTGGGCTTGCTTTGTACTATGACGATTATTTTTTTGCTCGTGGGTGTGGAGAAGCTGCTGGCTTTCCTTTTCATGTGGTGGTATCTTTAATTGTGGTAAAGGTGCCAAGAGATTTTAGGGGCTTTTTCTTTAGTATATTCCTTATACATCTAAATAAATTAATGTCTGCAAGGAGAAATGCCATAGCAAATTTATCAAACATCATCCCTAATTAGCTGTTTCAGTATGGTTTAATCTGGGGGCAATTCCACCTGATGTGCAACATTATCTAGACTGTAAGAGGCAAAGACTGTGTGTATATTGTCTGTTTGCATACTGTGACTGTGTGTGTATATTATCTATGTATGTAACGTGCCTGTATTTTGTGTGTATGCATACACTGTGACTGTATACATGCCTTTGCATACTCTGTGACTGTGTATAGATTGTCTGTTTGTTGTGTCTGTGTGTGTGTATATATACTATGATCGTATATTTTCTCTGTGTGTATACAATGATTCTGTGCATATTGCGTAGGGCACTGAATACACTGAACATGTTTAA
Source organism: Trachemys scripta elegans (assembly GCF_013100865.1). Classification (NCBI taxonomy): domain Eukaryota; kingdom Metazoa; phylum Chordata; order Testudines; family Emydidae; genus Trachemys; species Trachemys scripta. The sequence continues at coordinate 13,287,508 of NC_048315.1, forward strand.
TAAATAATTATAATAATGTGAGTAAAATCCCCTATTTCCCGCATCAGGTGCGAAATAGCTGCTCTCAAAATTTGGCATGCTATATAATAAGATGAGTCTGTATGGTGTCAAACTACCGTATGTTTGTTTGCGCTTTGTAAGTATTAGCTCCAACGTAAAATATATACACATTATCAAGTCTTTAATTAGGGAATTCTTTATCCATTTAATTTATTTAACAAACAGATAGGATTACAAATGGTGTGTTCCCCTCTGACTTCGGACAAACAAATAAAGCATGCAAGTAATGTACATGGCTTGAAAGTTCCAATAGCCAAATGCCAAATTGATTATTTAAAGGGCATTTGACACCAAAATACTGTTCATTCCATTTTATTTCATTTCAGAACCTTTGATCACCTTGCAGCAGTAAAAAACGTGGCAGGCTGGATACATCTGATTGTAAATGGCGTGACTATTCCCTCTTAAATCTAAATTACTTAAGCAGCCTCTGTCTCCTTCCCTGGAGCTCCAAATAGTCACCATGGCATTATTATTATCATCATAACTGTCGGTTTTAGTAATCTACAGAAATAATGCAGAAAATACATGGAGGAGCTAAGGTCACAGCTAAAATAGAGTCGAGCTTTTTTTTTTTTTTTTTAATCTATCAGGGATGCGGGAAAACGAAAATAAGCCCAGCAATATTTGTAAAAGCTTCAAGGATTTTTCTTTGCCTGTTTGTGTGATAGAGGAGCTGCAGGCATCCAAGTATGGGCATTTCCTCATGCTATTGATCCCGTCTTCTCCTAGGCAACTAGTATACTTCGTAACAATAAATTGCTGATCGTGCGGTCTTGATGGACTCTGATGATTACTGCTGTGGGAGCAAAGACAATCCCAGCAGGGAAGCAAACTCTCCTTTTGCTCAAAAAAGTACTCAAACTCCCCACACTGGGCTACAGAATGAGAGAGACACTCACTAGAGTGTTTCTCTCTCTCTACCGCTGAGAAGTATGGGGAGGATGGGCACTGTGCTAAACAGAAGAGTTTGCTTCCAGATCATTTTTATTTTTTATTAATATTACAGGAGCACCTAGGGGACCCAACTGAATTCAGGGGCTCTTGGTTCTAGGCACTGTATGTAGACATTATAAGGAACAGTCCCTACCTTAAAAAACTTAAAATCTAACTGGAAAAAGGGTGCAAAAAAGGAGATGTGATTATCTTCAGAGTACAATTGGGGACCTGAGATGCTGAATGATTAGGGCTAGATACTACAAATGGATATGTTCTGGGGGAGCCACCTGCAGGATCTAGCCCGAAGTGTGACTCGTCCAAAGTCTCATAGGAAGTCTGGAACTGGACCCTGATCTCCTGAGTCCCAGCTCGTTGCCTTAACTACAAAGCATTCTCAATCTACTGTGATGAGGTATACAAACCTCACACTGGACAACAAGGGGTTAAGGAACTGCTCTGGGCTCAGACAGCTCTGACCTGTCATATCTGCAGATCCCACTCACACCAGAATCACAGGAGAAAACCACCTTTGCCAAGACTTTGGCCACTGTCATTTAGGACTACGCCCTTTGGCCTCCATGGTGCCACAGAGACGTTCCATCACCTGCAGCATGCTATTTAGATGATATGGTCATCCACAGCTGAGATTCGGATGAACATGAGGCACAAGTCACCACTGTACTTTGGTCCCTATGGGACGCTGGGCCAGTTGGAAACCCAGCAAAGTGTAAGATTGGAAAAGAAGAGACCACCTTCCTGGGATGTAGTTTGGGGACGGGCCAGGACTGACTCCTTGTGGGTAAAGTGCAGGCTCTCAAAACGTGCCTCTCCCCATCACGAAGAAACAAATCCAAAGTTTATTAGGCCTCCCAGATTACTACTGCCGATTTGTGCCCAGGTTTTCAACCACAGCAGCCCTCCTCACAGACCTAATTCGGCATAGCAGCCCCGAGAAGGTTCACGGGTCCGACGCCTGCAAAAAGGCCTTTTAGAAGTTGAAAGAACACTTGTGCAAAAAGCCTGTCCTGTTCAGTGCTGACTTCTCCAAAAAATTCATTTTGCAAACCAACACCTCAGAAGTGGGACGGGGCGCAGCGTTGTCCCAAGAAGCAAATGGAGAGGAACATCCTGTACTTTACCTGAGCTGCAAACTATTCTCTTGGGAATGGGCATATTCCGTAATGGAAAAGGAAGGTGTGGCTGTGAAATGGGCCGTGAACTCCCTCCACTACAACCTCCTGGGAAATCTGTTCTAGCTTGTCACTGATCACGTCCCTTATGGTGGTTACACACCAGCAAAGACACAATCCCTCCGGCTGTACACCTTCCAAGTTCAGCACAGAGTGGGAAAAGTTCACCAAAATGTCATTTTTTTCAGGGCGGGGAAGGGAGGGGGGACAATCTGCTGGTCTGGGTCCCCAGTGCCATCTTCAGGAGGTTGGGGTGTGATGGGGCATACAAACCCCACACTGGATGACAAGGAGCTAAGGAGTTGCTCTGGGGTCAGCCAGCTACGCCCCACCACACCTGCCATGCATGCACATGCTGGAGGCAGAGTTGAACAGGGGAGCGGAGCAGCTCACCTGTTGGCAGACCAGGGAAGAGAACAGAGTGTCAGCCCTCAGCTCCCGAGGAAAGGGCTGACTGAAGGCAGGAGCTTCCCAGATGACTTCCCAGAAGGCCTCTGCCTGAGGGGAGGGCCAGATTCTGACGCCCCCTGAGAGAGATTCATGGATTCTGATGCACCCCGAGGGGGACCAGTTCCCCTCTCTTTCACTAACTCTGTTTATTTGCGTCAATCCCCCCTGTTGTTTGTTTACGGGCTGCTCTGGAAGGGGACAGGCTTTAAAGTGACCTGTCCTGAGGGCCACGTCACAGGAAGGAGGCAGAACAGCCATCAGCAGGAGACGGCCCGTGGGCAGAGAGCTGCTACGCCACACCTGGCCACAAGGAGGTGACAGCGGTGAGTTAACCCCTTCATCCTACACCCATACAGACAACATGACTCTGATCCCATGCTAGTGTCCATCAGGACAGTAATTCCACTGAGATCAGAAATCAGCCTAGAGAGAGAGAGAAGAGAGAAGATGAGACCTTTTTTGTGTAAATTGAATGCCTCATGTTTGGCAAGAAGAGAGAGACCAGGGGACATGGGTTGCAGCTTTAGTTGCCTTGCGTTTCCTGTATTTTTGAGATATCAAATGAATTGAAAGTGCAGGCAGCCACATCTGAGCTCAGAGAATTGATGCGACCTTGAGAATTACAGAGCTTATTATGGCCTTCTGTATGTTTACAATATTGTTGTGCCTTTATATAGCACCCTAAACTCCTGAGGACCCCAGAATGGAGAGGAACACCCCGAGGATCCCAGAATGTTATTTTACAAAGGACCGCATATCAGGAGTGTGAGCTTCTGCGAAGGACTCGAATGGAGGCAACAGATGTGAATGTGAGAGTCGAAAACCCTTTTAGGAACTCTTGTAGGTTTGGAGAGAGGGAGCTATCAAATGGTTGTTCTACAGATGGACACAAAACTGAGCAGGGCTTTATCGATCCTTCTTCTGCCACTAAACCCAGAACTCTTGGGCAAGTGGAATGAAAGGGTCTTAATCTTTCCGTGAATCATACCAGCTTTTTGACCTGGGCTTGCTGAACCTTTCATTATGATCAGCTGCTTATTTCATGGAGGAGGAGGGAGGGGGGAGAGAGAGAGAGAGAGAGAGATTTTCAAAGTACCATTTTTACCCGCTTGCCTGTCTTTAATGGGAATTCACTGATTAGGTGCATAAAAGTCTGCAGAAGATGACATTTCACTCTGCTCCATTTTAATACAAAGGGTACTACGGTTGCTAAGAGACTGATGCTTCAAATTTGGAAATCTTCATCCGCACTGGATATGTTATCTTGGCAAATTGGACTTTCAGACTTGGCAGAAAATGGAGAAGAGTAACTTTTAAAAATAGAGATAATTTAGATGATGCCAAAGACATCTGGTATCCTTTTCTAGAAATGTGAAACCGATCTATTTTGCTAATATATATTAGATCAAATGCACAAAGTGCAAGTTTTACCCATGTCTGCATTTGAGGTTGGTTTATTAATTTGCTTTATGCTTGGAATCTTTAGCCAGATAATTTTCTTAATTAAAATGGTTTTATGTTTATAGCAGATAGAATCTGTCATCCCCGTGAATCTCAGAGCGTTTCAGCCTTTTGCCTTATGCAAACCAAAAGCTCCAGTAGCATAATACCCCATGCCACATACTAGGACAGTGGTTCTCAACCTTTCCAGACTACTGTACTCCTTTCAGGAGTCCGATTTGTCTTGCGTATCCCAAGTTTCATCTCACTTAAAATCTACCTGCTTACAAAATCAGACATAAAAATACAAAAGTGGCACAGCACACTGTTACTGAACAATTGCTGACTTTCTCATTTTTACCATAGAATTGTAAAATAAATCAATTGGAATATCAATATTGTACTTACATTTCAGGGTATAGTCTATAGAGCAGTATAAACAAGTCATTGTATGAAATTTTAGTTTGTACTGACTTTGCTAGTGCTTTTTATGTTGCCTGTTGTAAAACTAGGCAAATACCTAGATGAGCTGATGTACCCCCGGGAAGACCTCTGCGGACCCCCGGTTGAGAACCACCGCACTAAGGCGCTGGCTCTGTAATGGCTCGGAGAGTAAAATGCCACTTGCCAAATTGCTAACACCACTTCCTAGGCATTCCTTTCAGCTCTCCCATCCAAGTCTGGGCCCTGCCCAACTGATGATCATTGCACAAGGTAATGAGGCTACAGACTATGTTACTGTATTATTATTGAGCCCTATCTTCCCCTGTATGGGAATGAATGCCCATGGAGAAGAACAGTGAATTTTCTACCCATTTGTCTATGGCGTGGTTAGCTTTCCTTTTCCCTTTATCTCCTCTCCAGCAAAATGACTTCTCTGCCCTGGCATTGCTTATGTGGGTTGGTGTTTGTGGGCCTTGTGAAAGAGGCAGGGGGAGGCTTCGAATGAGAGAGGAGAGTAGGAAGCTTCTGGGCCTGGGGTGGTGGTGGTCTTCTGTTGGTAGAAGGCAGTATGGGAGAAAGTAAGAGGACAGAAGTGGAAGAAGGAAGTGAAGGGAACAGTGTGGTTGATGTCTCTGGGAGTGAGAAAGAGGAGAGAAGGGAGCACAATAAGAGAGCAAGAGGAACACTGGGGCAGAACTGCAGAGGGACTTGAGGACAAGAGGTTTAAACTTGACTTGGTGGGTGAAGAGGGAGCTATGGAAAGGATTTGAAGAGGGGTGTGATTATTTTGGGAGCTGCAGTGTGAATGGATTGTAGGGGAGCAACTATTTATTTAAAGAAACTCATTAATTCTATGGTAGAAAAGGTCACCGGAATGATCATTGATCAATATGTCATGTGAGCATGGATAAAACATGTCAAGAGAGCATAGATGTAAAATAATGATAAAGGCAAGTTGCCCATTTTCAAATTTAGAAATCACACTAACTGCTCTTGGGACATTATTCAACTTTGATATCATGCACACTAATTAAACCATTCTCTTTAACGAGCCTTACTTTCATCTTTCTCCATTAAGATTTTTTTGTTCTGTAGGACTAAAGGCATTGTTCAGCTCTGATCCCAGCGTGCGATTTGAATCAGAACTAACATATGGGAAATGGTCACAAAGGATCGAACCCTCCTCTTGTTAATACTGGTGCAAATCAGGAGCAGCTCCACTGAAATCAATGAGGTTGCACTACAATAAAACTGGTCTAAAGGAGAGAAGAATTGAGCCCTGTAGCTCTTTCTTGCACCAGCCCTTTGTTTTTATTGGCTTCATTCCATAAATATTTTCATGAATTCATTCAGTAGGGATCCAGCTGTATTTTTTCTGAATAATCTGCTTGGATATTTTGTCAGATCCCTGCCACTTCACCGTGGGGATAGCATATATAATTGGATGAAGGTTAATTGTATTAGAGAGGCAAGATGGGTGAGGTAATATCTTTTATGGGAGCAGCATTGTCAGAGCTAAATACAAGGTGGAACAGATTGTTTAGCCTAAGGGGTTAACATGTTGTAAGAGAGCATTCAAGGTGAAGTGGACAGTTAACATCTTTGCTGTCATAGGACAAGGGAGGTTTAGTGGATTATAGATTGGTGTAATGAGCCATAATCCAGTGTCTCTATTAAATCCATGATTTTTAGTGTCTTAACGAAGTTATGAATTTAAGCTTGTCTTTTGAAGGTGTTGTGCAGGTTTCCTTTGAGGATGAGGACGCTAAATATAGAGTGATTGTTTTGTGAAAAGTGTTCACCCATGGATGATATGGTGTTTTTGTCTTTTATAATTTTTCTGTGCGAGTTCATTCAAGAGCATAGTGATTGTCTGATGTCACCCACATGGTTGTTATTGGGGGCATTTAGTGCAATGGATCAGGTACACCACGTTGTGAGAGGCATATGTAGGACCTATGGATCATGAAAGGTGTATTGTGGAGGATATTAGTCATTGTAGCAGTGGAGATATGTCTGCAGATTTTGCACCTGTTTTTATGGCAGGGTCTAGTGCCTATCTGAATTTGGTGTGACTTGGTCTGTAGGGAGGTTGCTTCTGATGATGAGTTTGGTGAAATTGGGGTGTTGTTTCAAGGCCAGAAGAGGGGGTTTGGGAAAGATTTCTTCCATGATGTGGTCCCCATCAATTATGGATTGTAAATGTTTAAAGACACCCCATATGGATTTTGGTGTGGGGTGGTAGGTGACAACTAGAAGTGTGCAGTCAGCATTTCCCTCCAATCCCCCATATTGAAGCAGTTTCTCTGGCCTGTTCCATGATGTGTCCTAGTTTGATGAAGGTGATTTCAAGTGTGTTAAGATGTGTTCCCCTCAGAGCATATTCTCGAATCAAATTACAGGCTTAACCTTTCTAACCATGGCCAAAGTCAAGTATTAGTAATGGATAAAAATGACCCCCTGTATGAATTCTTTGTCCCAGTGCTGTAGCTATTATGTTACTTAAAAGACTCATGCAAATGACTCGTGGCTTCTGAAACTTCTTTAGAGATGGGCCAGAGTCAGAATACAAGGATACCCGTAGATATTCTCCAAATATTCAGAGATAACCCTGGAGGTTCAGATTTAGTGTTCAGTGCACAAACTCATTACCTTAAAATATGGTGGGGGCCAAGAATAATATTGTTCTCAGCATTCAGGTATGACTGTTCTTGGATGCTGAAGGGCACTATCAAGCTTAGTAGGTGAGAGGAAAACTAAATTTTGTTTCCCAAACTTGTCCAGCTTTATCTGATACACTCTCATATCTTCACCTCAAGTACCGAACATACCCATCATGTGGCAGAGAGTACAGGAGGCTCAGCATTGCTACACCCATAGCTGTACAGATAGACCCACATTTTCAAAATTGGATGCTGAACTTTAGGCCGCCAATTCTGAAAAGTTTGGCCTGAACACGCATGCTTTTCAGTCAGCACTGGCCAGCAGCAGCCAGATCTGTTGCAGTGGAGACCGAAAGAGATGGGAACCTCCAAAGATGTTGGCTGCATAGAATGCCCACTGTCAGTCTTTCTAACCTTCTCTAACTAGGTAAAAGAATGTTTGGGATGAGTGATCAAAGTAACTGGACAAGGCTCAATTCCCCTGTAAATAATATATTCTTTCTACAACAGACACTGCATATACTCCAGCAGTGGAGAACACCTTAGCAATACTGGCTGTGATTTTCTATTGCATTGCATCCTTTACATCGGTGCAAAGTGGGTACATAATTACTTGGGTAGAGTTTTGCATTCACTTTACGCTGGTGCAAATTATGACACAAGGCAGTAGAGAATATTGTATCAGCTGTGCTGCATTGGGTGCATTAGTGTTGAGTGTCTCTGAACTTGTACATCTTGTTGAGTGGACCTCTCAGTGCTGCTTCATGATAAGGGATATGAAGAGTCTTCTCAAATGGTCTTACACTATGTAAAGCCATAAATAAAGCCAGATCAAAGGCACATGGCGTAAGTAGGGGAGATTAGAGCTCTTTGTAATTTTCCCAACAGAATGGTTATCTGTTGGAAAATGCTGATTGGATTAAATCAAAACATCCTGCAGGAACTTGAAATTTTCAACAGAAAATTATCAAAATGATTGATTTTGACTACAACATAATATAATTGAGTTGATAAATTTCAGAGTAGCAGCCGTGTTAGTCTGTATCCGCAAAAAGAACAGGAGTACTTATGGCACCTTAGAGACTAACAAATTTATTAGAGCGTAAGCTTTCGTGGGCTACAGCCCACTTCTTCCACTCTATATGCATCCGAAGCCCACGAAAGCTTATGTTCTAATAAATTTGTTAGTCTCTAAGGTGCCACAAGTACTCCTGTTCTTTTTGAGTTGATAAAGTGGAAATGAAACATTCTGGCCTTATTCAAATGAAACATTTTTGATAAGGTCAAAACAGAATGATGTTTTGATATTTTTAAATGAAATTTTGAATTTTTGTTCTGGTTTAGATGTTTGGTTTTTGGAAATTTTGGAATTTCTCATGGAATGAGAATTCCAGGTTCCAATTCACCCTAGGGTGGATGTTGTTTTATTTCCCATATACTGTGAGGAAAATCAGATACTTTCAGATACAACACCTTACCTTCTTTGCACTATAAAATTACCAGCATCCACAAAAAGCAGAAAAGACAGATGGCCATTTAAAACATTATAAATAAAATATATGATTAAAACTCCCCAGTCTAGATTCTTAATGTGTTTTCTGGAGAAAGCATTTTATTTTTTTCCAAATATCTTCAGGTACAAAGATTTATTAGAAAACTTCCATTTCACCTCTAATCTGAAATTACTTCTGGAAAATTATTATTTATTTGGTTTAATTGTGGCGGCCTGAAGGATTTAGTGGAAAACAAAACAACCCCTTCCATAAATAACTATACCATGCTCTCCCCAGCCTGCCTCCAATTGTAATATTTGAAATTAACTCCTTTTTACAGGTGAGACAGAAGGGTTATATGGCTAGATCATGGAGTTGCCAAAAGCCCCGAATGAAGGGATGCTGCTGCTCCAGAAGAAGGCCAGGCACCGAACTGTAACTTAGAGAGAATCCTATACACGGTGCACTTTATTTCCCACTGTACACTGGCTCAGCTCTGCTGTGTTGGCAAATGGAGGGTGGACCATGGGTGAGGGAACCTTCTGCCCATCGCCTTCTCCCTTGTGCAGGAGTGGGATTAGCAGCTTTATGGCAGCTAGCCTCTCTGCTACACACGGTCTGGTGACACGGGTAGCCTGCACACTCACCTGCACATAAGTTAGATCATGTTCAAACCCATGGTGCTACATCTCTGCCGCCCCTCCTTGTTTCCCCACCTATTTTTGGTATCCTCTTTATGTCCCCTTTAAATTACAAGTAAGAGTTACACTCCGGTTCTCCTCCTGCCTGAAGTTTTTACTGTGCTTGCACCACCACTTTGGTTTGGACTTGTGAATAGCCTTATTGATCTGAATGTCACTGGGAAATCTCCATGAGTTTGTATAATTGAGGAGTCAGGTGCTCAAGGGCTTTTCTACTGTAATTGCAGGAGGAGATGATTGAGTTGTAGAACACTGAGGTTCAGATAATGAAGAATTGTAGAGCCCTTCTGTCCAGTCAGGTCATTACTAGGTTTGCAAAGAATTGGCTTTCGTAGCAAGGTCACCTTAGTATGAAAGTGTTCAGTGGAGTTAAGAGAATATAATCCCTAGTCACCGGGCAGAAAATGTTAGCAGAGCTCCATTTTTACTGTGCAGCAAATATCTCTATAGTAGAAGGTAACAGAAGATAAGTTGGGCTTACCAGAAAAGTTATAAATCTAATGATAGCATGAATTCTAAGATGAACTTCTGTAATTAAACCACCACGTTTATAATTTATCTCCAGCACTTAGACAAAGGCCAGAGTGGCTGAATTCATTGAACACGATGTCCGCACTGCACACGTCTTTCAGCGGAAGCAGAGTATGTTTAAGTAGCAAAGTAGACGGTGAGGCCTGGCTTCGGCAGACAGAGCACGGATATGCCTGAAGGCTGTGGGTATGTACCCGAGGACATACCCTACACAGTTCTCCACTCACCCAAGCTGCACCTCACCCTCTGCACTGCTGTTGTTAGCTGTGTCGTCTCCCAGCTGCTGCAGTCTTTCCTCACCGTAGAAAAAGGCTCTGGCACAGGGGAAAGCTTCTGCTAGCTCCCTGCGACTAGAGCAGGGGTGGGCAGACTTTTTGGCCCGAGGGCCACATCTGGGAACAGAAATTATATGGGGGGCCATGAATGGTTGGGGGTGCGGGCTCCGGGATGGGGCCAGAAACGAGGAGTTCAGGGTGTGGGAGGGGGCTCCAGGCAGAGGAGTGGGGTGTGGGGGTGAGGGCTCCGGCTTGTGGTGCAGGCTCTGGGCTGGGGCTGGGGATGAGGGGTTTGGGGTGCAGGAGGGTGTTCTGGGCTGGGATCAAGGGGTTAGGAGGGCGAGAGGGGAATCAGGGTTGGGGCAGGGAGTTGGGGCATGGGGAGAGGCTCAAGGGTGCAGGCTCCGGGCGGCACCTATCTCAAGCAGCTCCCAGAAGCAGCAGCATGTCCCTTCTCCGGCTCCTATGCAGAGGTGTGGCCAGGTGGCTCTGCACGCTGCTCCGTCTGCAGGTACCGCCTCTGCAGCTCCTATTGGAGCGCCGGAGAGGGGCCATACTGCGGTTTCCGGGGGCCACGTGGAGTGTCCCCCGCCCCTGCTCCCTGGCTGGAGTGCTGGAGGGGGGCCATGCTGCGGCTTCCGGGAGCCATGTGGAGTGGCCACCTACCCTGCTCCCTGACTGGAGTGCCGGAGAGGGGCCATGCCGCAGCTTCCAGGAACTGCTTGGAGCAGCCCTCAACCCTGCTCCCCGGCTGGAATGCAAGAGCGGGGCAAGCCCCAGATCCCACTCCCCAGCGGGAGCTCGAGGGCCAGCTTAACACGGCTGGCGGGCCGGATCTGGCCCACGGGCTGTAGTTTGCCCAGTGCCCACCCACTAGAGCCTTTCCTTGCCAGAGGGAAAACTGCTGGAGCCTTCCCCACCTCAGGAAAAGATTCCAGCAGTTCCTCACCGCTGGTGCCTTCCCACTGTAGGTAAGGACTCCCATTGCTAGACCCTTTCTCCGCCAGAGGGAAAGACTCTGGCATCGGGGAAAGGCTCCAGCAGAGGGCAAAGACTCCAGCAACTCCCCCCTGCCAGAGCCTTTCACTGATGCATCTAGTTACACCCTGCAGTGTGGACGCAACCTGCTTTTCACTGCAGAGTATAGCTACGCGTACGCTACATGCCGCCAAAAGTGGTGTAGGTGTAGCCTATGTGGGAAGTTTTGATTCAGTGTAGCTGGCTCTGTATAGTCCTTTAAAAAAAAAAAAAGATAGAGAGAGAGCGAGCGAGAGTAAAGAGAAGCTATTTCCTTTCACTCTGACACAGTAAAGAGAGATGATAATGAGTGAGAGCCGGAAAGGGCACGTTCGAGTTCGATTGGGTTTTGTCAACAGACTTTCTATGCTCCTTTTCACAAGACGTGCTGCCAGTATAGCAATTTACATGTTATAATGAATATTATTTTGAAGACGACGAAATCCGTGGCTGCTTGAGGGTTAGGGAATAGAAAATGCATGGGGGAAAAGTAAGTTAATAATGAAAAACCTTAAATCAAAGGTACATTATAGTCTTTACAAGACAGTCTGTTGCCTTGGGCCAAAGTTAGTGGAAGTGAATCTGGGGCCCAAGGAGTAAAAATTGCTGATTGAAAAGGAAACATGGGGATGGTTGAAATTGGTCTTTGAAGTGGGCAGGCTTATGATGGAGAAGTATATAGAATAATAATATGCAATTTCTAGATCAGGGTAGGCAACCTATGGCACGCGTGCCAAAGGCTGATTTTCAGTGGCACTCACACTGCCCGGGTTCTGGCAACCGGTCCGGGGGGCTCTGCCTTTTAATTTAATTTTAAACGAAGCTTCTTAAACATTTTAAAAACCTTATTTACTTTACATACAACAATAGTTTAGTTATATATTATAGACTTATAGAAAGAGACCTTCTAAAAACGTTAAAATGTATTACTGGCATGCAAAACCTTAAATTAGAGTGAATAAATGAAGACTCGGCACACCACTTCTGAAAGGTTGCCGACCCCTGATCTAGATGTTGTAGTGTGATCAGGTTAGGGCCCGATTATACAAGGTGCTGAATAGACACTCAGCAGCTCCCATGATAGGGTCCTTAATGAGGCAACTGATGGAGTTAAATGAACCATGTGGAGATTTACTTAAAGGTGCTGGCGTGGGTGAAAAAGCTGTCCAACTTCAATCATTTTTGCCCACAAATGATTGCGCCCACAATTAATTGCACCCACAAAACTCTGGTTCCAAGAAAAGAAAGAAGCCCAAGTTCTTGTACGCGTCAGAACCAAATGCCAGGTGACTTTGAGGTGTTCCCATAGCAAATCAATCCCTGCTTAGCTGTTTCAAGGACATTGTCCTAAATGTGGAACTTAATGCCCTGAGTTAAGCACCCAAGTTTGAAAATTGGGAAGTAAATTTATAAAAGAAAGTTTTCAATATCTAAATAATCCACTTTTATGAAGGGAAGGAAAATTGCTATAAATGAAGACAGAGGTCATATTTCCCAAACAATTATTGCCTTGAAGATTGCAGACTGAAGCTGTCATTTTACTAAGACCTGTACAAAAACGGTTTCAGCGAGAAATCCGAAGAGGATGCAAATTAATGAATGATGGCCAACCATTATCTCTTTGACATTAATGAGAGTCATGGGTAAATAATCTTGAATCAAATTACCATCAGTCTTTGAAATGCCCGTGAGCAGGGTCTTAAACTTTTATTATATCCAACAAACATTTTCATTTTTGTGAGCATGGATTGAATACTCATGGCAAAAAACTGGATGTCATGGGAGGAAAAAATAAGCCTTTACTCATTGTCCATAAATGGTGGTACCGTGGAACCCTGATTTTTGTGAATGGTCGTACTGCAGCCTATGCAGTTTTGTTGTGCAGCTACTGTAATTTTGAGATGTTCAGTTTTATGGACTCCTCAATTAGTTTGTAAAATAGGGGGTATGGGCTTTCCGTCACCACTAAAGGGATGGGACTAGGACGATGAGGGAAAGGAAAAAGAGGAGTTTCTTTGGAAAACTATGAAGAATAGCTGTCTCCTTATTCAGCTTTCTGAACAGCAGTTTTTTAAACTGTAAAGGAAATATAATGGGCTGTTTATTTAACCGGACACTTGTAGTGGGGGAGGGGCCATATGTTTTCATGGCTATGAATTCTTTTTCATTATCAATAATAAGTAGTGTTGGGAGTTCCTTTCCCAGTTGTGCTTTGAAAATATTACCCTTGCGGTCTCAGTCCACTTCCAGGTGAACATCACAAAAGGCCCCCAACACCGCTGTCCTCGCTGGCAGTCTCATCAGAAAGGGCTGAATGAGTCATAGAGCCTGTGACCTACTCTTGTGGTCCCTCCAGCTCACAGGGCTGAGAGCCTTGGGGGGATTATGTTGCCACTGCTTGTGTTTTACCTGCTGTTTGGATAAACCGAGAACTAGGCAATATCGCACTTTTCAGCAGCACAGTAATTCACAGTAAAAAACAAAACAAAAAAAACCAGAGTGAAACTGTCACTCTCGATGCAGATTTTTTTGAACTCGCTGGCATTATCTATTCGGGATCCATCTGCAGGTTTAAAAATCAATTGGTATTTCTCCTTTTCTATGCAGAGTTCTTTGTGGGATGGTTCAACAATCAAAAGGAGAGGTCATACGACTCTTCCATTTAGTACACAAGTCTCTATACATGTGTTAGGGTGCATGGGGGCCTCCTGGCTTGTGTGGAGAGACCAAAGAACTATTCTGCAAATAGCATTAAATGCAGCACTGGCCACACGTCCAGCTCAGAGATTGCACAGTGACAACAATGTACCGCAGGGTCTTGTGTAAAATGCGGAGACATGTAACAAGAAGCTTTTTGCTCAAAGAACAAAAATGAGATATTTGCTTATGTAGCCAACATCCGTCTCAAATGCTGATATTTATAAATGATTTGTTTGGTTGTGGCTGCCCAAGAAGAGACCCATTTTAGGAGCCATTTCGCTGAGAGAACGGAATGCAAAGCTGAGTATTTCTGCCACTTAAACTGGGAAAGAGACAATCTGTCACCCTTGCTGAAGCTCTTTGGACGAAGTTGTCAGACAGTGAAGAAGAAGAAGAGATAATAGTGATTGGCAGGAGATAGGATCAGCCCTGAAATTATCACCGATGGAATGGACTGGTTGGGGAGCAGGAGATAGAACAGCTGGGAGGAGAATGCTAGGCTGGGAACAGCAGGTGAGTTTTAGGGAGAGGAGAGGGAGAAGCTGGTGAGGCTGAGAAGAATTGGGAATGGCAGAGGGTGCATTAGTGAAGTCCAAAGTGCAGGCCATTCAGGAGCCATATGATAGCTCTGATGCATATTGGGCTATAAGTTGGCTAGGAAGAACGTTCCTCTCCTAGTAGAGAACTTTATTGGCAATCATGTTTTTCACCTGTGTAATGTTGCATCATCTTTGCACTGATGCTTGCAATGAGCATCGATATGCTGGGAGCAAACACAGATTTACGCTTCTCTCTTTTTACCTCTTTGTTGACAGGCCCTTCCTTGCTTGCTGTTTTTCTCAGCACAGATTTATCTGTTTGGTCTCTTGAGGTGTAAAAACAACACATTGAGGTAGACTAGCCAACATTTTCCTCACACCGACTTTAATTGACTGAGCAATCAATAATACTGCGACCTGTGTGCAGTGGTCCACAGAGCAATCAGAACCAATCTAAATTTGCACTGTGCCCTTTGGGAATCAAACATATTTTTTTGTGGCAGTTCATCAATGGGTGTTTTATTTTTTTAAGCTTATTTCAGACGCAGGGAACTAAAGCAAAATTATTCCTGGTCAGCTGAAAACAAAGGGGAAAATGTGCACCATTTAAAATCACCACTCACTGAATTATTCTGCATTATTTCATTCACCAGTTGAGGGCCAGATCCAGCTATCATTGAAACCAATGAGAGACAGAGAGTTCCTTTGATTTGAGTTGAAGCAGGTTCAGACCTGCAGTTACATTCTGGGTGAAATCCTGACCCCAGTTAAGCTGATGGGAGTTTTGCCATTGACTTCAGTGAGCTCAGGATTTAATCCTCTATGTCAAAAAAGGTACCAGTCCTGCTCCTGTTGAAATCAGTGGAAAACACCCATTTACTTTTCAACATAACCAGAGACAGACCCAAGATGTCCAGGATGCTACTCAGAGAATTGCTAAAACTAGACTTGTAGCTTGCCAATTCTAATGGGAATGACATAAAATGATGTAAAACAAGTTACTACTATTCCAAACACTTTTGACAGCTGGCGTTCACAGTCATATTCTTCTGCAGAACACTGAAACACAAGACAATGCAAGGTTCATAAAATTATAAGCTACTCTATATGTTCCCTCCGGATCAGAATTAAAGCATATTTGCCTGGCAATAGGTGGGTAATGGGAAGTTTGCAGTGTTGCTGTCTGCCCTGTTATGCGGATAAACATCCGTAAGGACCACCTATAACTGGCACTAAATATTTACTATGACAGGTATGGCAACTTCCTGCCATATACTTGGGAGACATTACTGAATTAAAATTAAGTTTAAGTATCTTTGGGATCCATTGTATTAACTGAATGGTTTATGTATGATTGTATTCTACTTCATGAGGGAGGGGTGCCCCAGCTTCTTCAGGAACTAAAAACAGTGAGTGATGATTAGGACAAATCACCTAGAGATACCTGGGAAAGCTCACATATGCTAGTTCAAACTGGATTCTCCAGAGACCAACAGACAAAGAAAGGATTTTTGGATTCATTAGCCTGAGTTTAAACTGATTTGGGGACTTCTTTCTGATCCAGGAAATGGACAAGACCTGTGGTCCACCTTTAGGGAAGGTTGGACTAACTGAGGCCCCATAAAACCGATGGGTGATCTCTGGTAAGCTGTGAGCATGCATATGGGAATGTTTATTGTTTTTTTATATGTTTTCTCTGTATTTGCTTTCACCTGAAGAATATATGTACTTGCTTAGAAAGAGCTGTGTGGTAACTTGTACTGTTCATAGTCCTGGGAGAGAGAACAAAGCACAAGCTTTAGGAACACTGGCTTGCTGGGGATATCGCAGTAGAAGACAGGACGCTGTGCAGCCTTAAAAGCCCTGGTTAGGAGCGAGTAAGACTCGCTGCCCAGAAAAGGTGACAGCTGTGAGCCGGAAACCTTTTGGTACATGCCCTCAAGGGATGACGGATGGGGAATACAGGGGAAGTTACCCTGAAACTGTGGCATTTATTATCGTTTAAAAAAACATATCCTTTATTTGGTGCATTTATATGATAGTAACCTGAAGATTATTTGGTAATTATTAGAGTGGCTGGGAATTTTCCATGTAAATGCTTTTTCAATTAAAAATGCAGTTTCCCACAAAATCAGAATTTTCATGGGGACTTTCAGTTTTGCCATTTCTCCCACCCCACTATTTTCCACTAGGAAAATCAAACTGAAATATTTTGGGTTGGATCGACCCAAATTGAAATATTTCAGTTTGTGAAACGAATCAAAACATTTAGTTTGGGTCAATTTGACATTACTCTGTGTCCAGCTGAGCTGCCATGGTGCCTCTTGGGAATAGTAGTTCAAGTACCTCATGCCCCCATTCTCCTGTATGAGCGGTGTCCCTGGCTAGAGTACATTTCCATGATGCACAGCAGTCTGTCCTCTGGTGGAACCAGCACAGTGCATCATGGGAGACGTCCTCTCTCCAGGGAGCCCAGTCCATAAAGGAAAATGGGGGTATGAGATACGTGAACTACAACTCCCAAGAGACGCTGTGACAGCTCTGCCAGACACAGTTCAGTGTCAAAAAGAAACATTTTGATCCAATAGTGCTGTAATGTTTCATTTCTATCAAAACAAAACATTTTGACATTTCTAAATCAAAATTTTTCAGAACTTTCCATTCTACCAATTTTTAAAAAAAGATATTTTGACACTTCATCCCGATTTGGGATGAAAACAAATGTGGTAATATCACAATTTTCCAAGGGATGGAAATTCTAATTTTTGACCAGCTCTAGTAATTGTTAAACTTATTTACTAGACAACGAAGGATATAAAATTGGCAGCTTTTAGATCACGTATTTATACTTTAGAACCCAAAGCTGCATTGAAGCCAAGGAAACTATCTACTGGCAAACATAAGGGATGTAGGATTGCTACCCATGTTACAATGACAGAAATAATTGGATAGTGATTACATAGCACTTAACGTGGTCAACACTTGCAGTGTAATTACAAATTTATTATATGGCTATTTATAACCTATCAAATATATTGAAACCATCTGCGAGGCCTGAGGCTAGTTAGCAGGCAGTGATTTCCCAAGTAGAATTTGTTTCACAGAGAGTTGTGATTCACTCTGGATCAGTATATGCAACAAGAAATAATGAGGATTGCTGCTCGTTACCAGTCATATAGGGATTTCCTGTAAATAAATGTATTGCTGAATTGTAGGTAAGAAAACTCAGGAAGTTTTAAAGGAAAAACAATATCAAACATCACCAAAACAGCTACCTCTGTGAATGGCTTTTCTGACATGAAATGCATCGAAAGAAACTGATTCAGAGTAACTCATGTAAAGGGGGAAGTAGCCTTTGAATCTTCATAGAGTCAGATGTAGATGAAGAGAATTTATGACTTGCTAGACTGGATGTCAAGTCAGAACGATGATAGCTGTCTACTTTCATGCCCCTCACAACAAAAATTAAAAAATCCTTATTTCACCGGATTGTTCTTTCTTTCATCCCAGAGGAATTTGGGACGTAATAGAATTGCCATGTGCTGCCTAATAACAAAAAGCTAGAAGGTGCAGATGTTAAATGCAATCAGAGAGTGGAAATTAATTAAAAACAAAAACCCTTGCATGCTCAAATAACTCTGAGAAATGAGTACTGTACCCTTTAGCAAATCATCAGAGGGGGGGAAATAGCAGGCTAAACCATCATGAGAAATGTGTTTTAAAAACAACAAACAGAAGCTGAAGCAAACATCCACAAAACCTGTGACCTCTGGATGATAGAGAAGGTTGAAAAGTTTTGACTTTCTGTACAGGTTGCTCTTTGAGCCAGATTCACTGGTTTTCTTCTGAAATGGAGACGCTTTTTGGTTAAGTCACTACAGAACTTGCACCTGGAAATGAATCATAGAATTATACATTGCAATGAGTCAATAAAATAAACAAATAATGAATATACTCTAGATTTCTTTCTGCATTAATACTTCTCTAGTCCTTCCCTCTCCTGAATTATCTGTTTCGTGTTGTTTGTCCCTAATTCAGTGATTTTGCATTTTTCCAGCTGAATCTCATTTTTGTTGTTTTCTGCTATTCAGTCTAACCTGTTGTGTATGGTGTTATTTCTCTGTCCTTAGACTGAGTGGCAGAAGAGCAATGCACTTTTCATCCTTAGATCTTAAAGCTCTTTACAAGGAAGATCCAAGGTCATTATCTCCATTTTACAGATGGGGAAACAAAGGCACAAGTTGGGGCAGTGACTTCCCGATATCACCCTGAAGAACTGAAATTTCCTTAGTCTCAGTCCAGTGCTGTTACTGCTGGAACACACTGTCATGGTTCTGGGGTTAACTGCATCTCTGGCCTCTACAGATCTGCTCAAGGACACCCCATAGAGTCTCAGAGTTCAGCCATCACCTCTCTATGGGCAAGGACATGTGTCTCAGTCTGTAGATGAGGGATTTAAGTTTCAGTCCCCATGTAATCCACTGTACTGATCCCAGAAGGTCTGTCCCTGTCTCAGGAAAAATGACAGGGTTACCAGTGACCAAGCAGCGTTCATAAAGCACAACACATTTATTTTAGGGCAAAAGCATTACAGAAAGGACATTTAAGAGAATAAACAGTCTACTCGCATGCAAAGCTGACCAGGTGTCTCCCATTTTCCACATGGAGGCCCTGGCAGATTCAAGTCTTCAAATCCTTGCAGCAGTGTTTTGCCCTCTTGGTTACAATCTCATGTCAATTGTTGGATCAAAAAGAGGGTTTAGTCAGCCAGTTCAGGCTGACCCTTATATTACCGGCTCTCTCCTTGTCTCGGCCACTTGAAACAGGTCTGAATTCAATGCAGTTCATTCACTCCAAGGGTTCTTTACCTGCCCCAGGATCTGCATAATTACCCCCCACTAATTTTAGTTCTTGGCAGAAGCTCTGTGACCCTCCCCCATAGACCTAGAATACCATCCTTAGCTCACAATGATGCATATAACATTTATAGATACAAAAGCGTGTGACTAATCCCTGAGCCTGTAGCATCTGGCCCATCTCAATATAATAGTGTTTGGAAGTGTCCATGTTTCTAAGGTCTTGCATCTATCTCACACACAGTCACCCAATATTAAAATCCCCAGATACTTAACTACCACCTTCTCTTCATGTGTAGTTCTATTTGCGTTTTCTGGGTTTGCGAGGTAAACTACATACGTCAGACTGGAGGGTGACAGCCATACAAAGTGATGCCAAGTAATATACATGGGCATGGGAATATACTAAAATCCCTAGTGGAAACCAGTAGAACTTGAACAGACCTGTCGCTTGCTACAGTATGGCCAGCCCCTGCACAGGACTGCTTGGAACTAGTGCGTCCCCACTGGTCGCTTCTCCAGAAGGGTTGGGTAAGAGGCTTCACCCTTCTGGAGCAGTGTCAATCTGTGCTACCCTCCGGTCACAGTCTGGCCCTTATTCTTCTATACTGTTATCATGACTATGTTTATTATGGTTGTGCCTGGGGACTAGCCAAAATTGGGGCTACCCTGTGGTGGGCACTGTACAAACCCAGAGTAGTAGACCTGAGCAAATAATGGAATTTTCAGTTTGAGCACCGAATGAAAAACTCTGAAAAAAGAATCTGGTTCAAATTGAATTTTTTTGCTGAAACACATAAATTTGTTTTGAATCAACTGAAACATTTTGGGTTGATTTGAATGAAAATTTTGTTTTTTTTTAATTTATTTAGTGTCAATTAAAATATTTTGATTTACTCGAAATAATTTGTGTTTTGGTTTTGATTTGTCAGCATTTGGCTGTTTTACCATTTTTTGTTTTCTTTTTAATCTGGCTAAATTTGAAGTCAACGTCAACATTTTGAAATTTTCAAAACACAACATTTTGAAACAAAAAAGTCAAAACAATGGCTGAAATAAAATGTTTTGTCTTCTTTGAAATTTTGTTCCTGTTTTTTTCTGTATGGAAATTATTCATTGAATTGGTACCAAATTTGCAGAGAGTTTTGAGGCATGGAAAGATGCATTTTTCAACCAAAAAAAAAAATCTATTTGTTGAAAATTATTTGCCGTGCTCTAATAAACAGTCCCTATCCCCAGAGGGCCTGTAGTCTAAATCAGTCATTTTCAACCGGTGGTCCTCAGACCTTGGGGAGTCTGCAGACTATGCCTAAGATTTCCAAAGGGGTCTGGCACTTCAATGTGAAATTTTTTAGTGGTCCGCACATGAAAAAAGGTTGAAAACCAGTGGTCTAAATAAAGGAGTTCTCAAATTTTTCATAGTGTGGACAGGATCTTTGCTGAGTGATTGCTTCATGGGCACCTCCTGTCCCATTTGTGATTCAGAAGCATCAGTCATCATTGCAACCACTGTGATCACTTGGAAAAGTGATATAAGGGAAGTATTGATGTATTTTTAGCTTCCGTTAATGATATTTAATGGCTGGTAACAAAAAGGGGGAACCAGAACCTTGTGATCCACAGGTTCAGAGACCACAGTTTAGGAACTGTGGTTCTGTACCCATTAGCTAATAGAGTTGGCTTGACTATACCCGAAAAGGAACCAGAGCCGTGTGACTTTTAAGTTAGGTGATGTGTCGAACAGTAACAGGGAGTCTGTTGGAGAGCAGAATCAAAGAGTGCTACAAAGAAAAAAATGTTTGAGGTGGAGTTACATACAAGTATACAAAGGAGGCACTTACTGAAGTATAGCTGCTTTTTGTACTTTGAGTACAACCTATTTATAGCTCCCCTAATATACTTACACTAGGAAGTGCTATTTATAGATATGAGTGAAAATAGGTAGGTTTGGGGTCAGAAGTTGATGTTTCAGACTAGGTTAAAAGTTCATTTTTCTGAAGGCTGTGGAATAGCTTGAACTGAAGTTTATGTCGGGATTCTGACCAAGGCCCTGATCCAGCAAAGCACTTAACCATGTGAGTACTCCCAATGAAATCAATGAAACCTGCCATATGTTGGGATTAAGAAATCCTACATTGAAGTCAATAGATGAATGTAGATTATTCATGTTTAAGTGCTTTCACATTGCAGCTTGTAAAGTTTTCTGCAGTTAACGCCTGATATTTTCCTTTAAAAAACATTTTGTTAGTTTCCTACTATATTTTTAGTTCTGATTTGCTTTTTTTTAAGCTGTCAAAAGATTATTTTTTTTAAATGAATGGATTCCACTGTAATATTTACTGCGCTTCAGCTTTCAGCCCAGCGTATGAAAATAGATCTTACTCGAGCTGGCAGTGTCTAATGGGATTCATTGCTACTCCAAAGGCTTTATGTACTGAAACTTCCAGCTCTGCTTGATTTGAACAGACTCGTCATCGCTTTACATTATTGTGATTCCAGTGGATACAAGGTAGCATCCAGGGCCGGCACCAGCCTAGCAAGCAAGTGCCTGGGGCGGCCAATGAAGAGGGGGCGGCATGTCCGGCCCTTTCGGCGGCGGGGCCGTCACTCCCTCTGGGAGCAAAGGACCCGCTGCCGAATTGCAGCTGTAGAATGAAGCGGCGGTAGAGCTGCCGCCGCAATCGCAACTTTTTTTTTTTTTTTTTTTGCGCTGCCCGGGGCGGCAAAAATGCTAGAGCCGGCCCTGGTAGCATCTATCTTTCACTTATGAATAAAGAGGCCATAGTCAATTCCTGTAGGAACTGAAAATATAGCTATTATGGGTCTGATCCAATGCCCACTGACATTAACGGGAATCTTCCCTTTGACTTCAGTGGGTTTTGGATCAGGCCTTATATGGATGACAAATAAAAGGCGATTTAAAAAACAATCATCCAAACATGGAATTATTCCGTAGTATAAGATAGCATAAGGCACAATAGATTTTGTCAAAGCAACAGTGGTGTATGTGTGAACTTTGACTTATTGTGATTTAGAAGCTGTCTTTGGGCTTTAAAAGAATTATTAGAAAATAATCAAGTCACTGCAGCCTACCACTGTGAGCTATGATATCATCAGCTCTTCCTTGGATGGAAGATCCATTTTTATTTTAACTGATTCCCTGCAGGGCACTAGTATTCCCATTAGTCAGATGGGGAACCGAGGCACAAGAAAGTAAGACACTTGCCCAGGGTTACTCAGGGAGTCTGTGGTGAAGGATCAGAGGAGTAGCCGTGTTAGTCTGAATCTGTAAAAACCAGCAGAGGGTCCTGTGGCACCTTTGAGACTAAGAGAAGTATTGGGAGCATAAGCAATGTCTTGCATCTGAAGAAGTGAGGCTCTTACCCACGAAAGCTTATGCTCCCAAGAGCCTCACTTCTTCAGATGCAAGACATTGCTTATGCTCCCAATACTTCTCTTAGTCTCAAAGGTGCCACAGGACCCTCTGTTGCTTTTTGTGGTGAAGGAGCGAATTGAATATCGATCTCCTGAATCCTAGGCTAGTGCCCAACCCACCTTGGGCTAGTTGAAAATTTTCTGATGAAACTGTTTTATGGCAGAAAATTTAATTTTGAATTGAAAACCAAACACCTGAAAATTAAAATTTAATTTTTCAGCTGAAACTAAAATATCTTGAATCAGACATGCTGCCATGATACCTCATAGGAGTTGTTGTTTGGTGCCCTTGGTCCTCATTATCCTCTGTGGACTGGGCTCCCCAACTGGTTTTCATCTGCCATCATGCACTGGGGCCACAGAACTCACATGGTATAACACCTCTTCTCCCCTGGGAGAATCATGGTGGATCATGGGAAATGTAGAATGACCAAGGAGCCCAGTCTCTGGGAGAATGGGAGCGTGAGGCACCTGAACTACAACTCCAATGAGGCACTGCAACAGTATTTTACAAATATTTTTATTTTTAGTTTTTTGATGAAGATGAAATTTTCTGCAGTGAAAAGAGCCCTGTTTTCCAACCAGCCACCTTTTCATCTGTTTAAGTATATACACTTTATTAATTTTGCAAAAGCAAAGGCCACAGAGGCACCAGCCATGCAATACGATCCATAAGTCCTGCAGGAGACAGTTATAATACAAAGAAATATTTGTGCAGATAAGTGGCTCATTGCACATCCCCATGGGCAAAGGGGAGCAAAGTGGATAGAGCTAGGGCAGTGAAAGCCGATGAGGGGAACTCACCTGTATGTCATGTTCCTACTTTCCCAATAATCTTCAGAATCCTACTTTGTGCAGTTGGAAATAGCATGTTGGTGAGGAGTGGCCATCCACCTTGGAATGTTCCCTCTGGGACCCATGTGAGTGAATATAGTATGGGTACTAGCAATATTGACTTCTGCTCCATGCCTCTCATTAGGAGAGTGGGCACTGGGCTCCTCTGGGGTTCCCTGAACCATCCCCCTTCAAGAGAACATTCATCAGAAAGTCTGTGGTTCACCAGACAGAGTTTCCCGGAGTCCTCTGCCTTTCTTGTAGGTTTTATTACTGAAAGGTACATTATGGCCCTGGGTAAACTGAAACTGATCAGTCAACATCCTTGCAAACAATGCACAAGTAAGATAAACATAACTGATGACATGTTAAATAAGGAATGTGTTCGTATCCTAGCAGAGATTATAAAGAGCTGATTGACGTGAGATTACTGAACCTGTTAATAGCTGATTATCTCCCTGAAAGGTGTTTAATAAAACATCCTATGTTTTCTTTCCAAATGCTTGTTGAAAAGATAAACCTATTTAACAAAACAAAACAAACCACAAATCCCTTAAAGTAGGAAGGCTTCCCAGCTGGCTGAAACTCCAGAATTGACGTGAACCAAAATGTCCTGCATTTTAAGCAGCCATGACCATTGGGGAATTTGATGGTGAAACTTCAATGTTAAGAAAGCCCTGAAGTATATCAAACTTGGATAACCATCAGTGCCCTTAATGCATTGGCAGAACATGGACACTCCAGGATAGGGAATGACTGAGCAGTATGGAGTTTAAAGCGGCTATGAAAGGCTTGAGGTGTGAATGTCAGATTTAAAACAAAAACAATATCAGATGTCAAAAACTGAGCCAGGGTTGGGAAGAATGATGGATGATTTCTCTGGTTCTCACAGCATTTTTATTGATCTGTGGCTGTTTATAGCTGTAAAACAGTTATAAATTAGAGGAATGCCATGAAAAGTAGTGGGGTGGTGGAAATTGCCTGGAGGTGGTTTTAAAGGTATACATCATGATTTATCAGACAAGAAAGAAAATGAGTATTTAGGGCTTCATTTGGGAGATAAGAATCTTCTATGAGAGAGATTCAACTTCCAAAGGCAGTTTTTTGGGCCAAACATGTTATTGGCTGGAGCGAAAAATCTCCTATTTAGATTGATGCGACTTTGTGTAATAGTGGAGAGACGTTGTGGTGATGTGGGTGACCTCATTAAAGGGTCATGCTTAGGTTATATGAATCTGCATGTAGCAGAGGAGTGTGCCTAGGTTCTCTTACCCTGCGACAAGGTCATGGTTTTATGACCCTGCTTGTATGACGGACAAAACTTATCTGCCTTACAAATGTGCTGACAGGCTTAATTCATTACTTTTTCTGAAAAGCACGCCGAGTCTGTTGTATTCCAGGGTTGGTGTGATGATTATAATTCTAGAAACATAGGAATAGCCAAACTAGATCAGAACAGTCCACCCAGAACAGTCCATCCCATTTCACACACAGCTCAGAATCAGATGCTGCAGAGAGATTCAGAAAAACCTCAAATAAATATTTATGCAATAATTTGCCTAGGGACAAATTACTTTTGGATTCCTAGTGGTTGTCTTATGCCTGAAAACTTGAGGGTCAAACCTCAAACCAGGAGATTTTTTTTATCTATATCTTTATATATCCTGGTTACTATTACTGGAACATTAACAAACATCTCATTGATATAATAAAGAGAGAGGTATATTCCATGCATGGAGAGGTTAATGCACCGTGATGCTATTTCACCCTTCTTCTTTTCTTCATTATTGCAGAAATCCGTGAAGCCTTTCGGGTGCTGGACAGGGATGGGAATGGCTTTATCTCCAAGCAGGAGCTGGGCATGGCTATGCGTTCTTTGGGATACATGCCTAGTGAGGTGGAATTGGCAATTATCATGCAGCGCCTTGATATGGATGGTAAGTCGTCGTTATTCTTTGAATTATAGTAGTGCTGGGTGCTGTACAAATACACAGTGAGAGGCAGTCGCTGCCTCAAAGAACTTACCATCTAAATAGACATGACAGACAAAGGGCTGGAGGGGAAACAGAGGCACAGAAAGGTGGAGTGGCTGGTGCAAGGTCCCACATGAGTTCAATAGCAGAGACAGAAATAGAACGCAGGACTCCCGACTCCCTGTCCTATGCCCTATCTGTTAGACCATACTGCCTCACCTTATAAAATTCTCCAGATGAAACCTTTACAAACAGATTTTCACTAGCAGATAGGACTGCCCTATAATTTCCAAGCAATGTCCAGGTGGAAGCAGCAAAATAGTGCCTTTCAAAGTATCCCGCTCAGCCATTTCCTCCTTAGTTTTGTTTTCAGATATGTATTGTGAATACGGTGCTCATGAAAGGTGTCAGCTGATAACCCAGGAAACTGAAATCCTTTATTCATTCACAGACCAGGTACAACAGTGGTGCAAGCTTCCCCACACTGTCCCTGCTATATGACTCTATTCTGACCACCTCTAGAAATGAGAGGGTAGCTCCGTTTCCATAACCCATTCAAATACTTGGCTTCTCTGCTGTGCCAACTAGAGGTAGTCCTGGTGGTGGTTTTGTGGATGCTTGTTCACTGAGAGTTAGACTAAAACCACTAAACATGTTTGATTCAGTCACTAAACAGATATCAATTGTGAGGACTTTTTGGTTATTTCTGGGCTGCCTTTGAACCAGTGACCTTGCGTTGGAAGGCTTTGTAGCCCGTTATCTGTGTCTTGATTGCTCCACGCCTCTGAGCAATCCAGTCCTTTATAAGCCATGATGTAATTCTGCTGCATCATGCATAGCTTGCAAGTGAAAGGTGCTGTAGGTGGGGCTTTCTCATGCTGTGTCTGAAATGTGGAAGCTTTGGAAGTTTTGATGAGCAAGGCTTTGAAAAGGATGGAACGAGGCCCTGTGGAGAGATCTCCTTCAAATATTACTAACATATAATAAAAGAAAAGGAACCCATTATGAATAGAGGAATAGGACATCAAGGCTTTTGGAACCATGGGGGGACTCTCTTAGCTGACGTACATCTGCAGTCATACTAGCTCAGAATAAGGAGCCATCTTTAAAATGTCCTTAGAGTTATAGGTCAGAAAGGTAAATGCTTTTCTAACAGCTAAAACGTGCATAGATGCTGGACTAATGGGCAGCTCTTCTCTCCTGTTTCTGCAAAGGCACATAACAGCGTTGAAAAATTATACGAAATGGTGCAAAGCCAAATGGAAAACATTATCGTGTATGCAGTACAAATACATTAATCATGTCAGGCTGCAGAAAATTTGGTGGGTTTTTGGTTTTAGTGTTTGTTTTTTATAGTAAAATCTTTCTGGTCATCTAAAGAAGTTTTACAAATGAAGAGTATTATAAATCTGCAAATGTTAAGTTGAGAGTGTTGGTATTCTTCGTGGGCAACAGATGCACTATGGAGTGTAGCTAATAAAATGCTGCTTTTAAATAAAATTTGCTCCTTGTTACAAATGTGTGAGTGAAGTGCAAACTTCAGATGTTTCCTAGGTTTAGTTCACATGCTGCTTTGGTTTAGAAATTGGGCTTGGAATCCAGGGCCGGCTCCAGGGATTTTGCCGCCCCAAGCGGCACCAAAAAAAAAAAAAAAAAAAAGCCGCGATCGGATCTGCGGTGGCAATTCGGCAGGAGGTCCTTCGCTCTGAGCCGGAGTGAGGGACCCTCCGCCGAATTGCAATCGAATAGCTGGACGTGCCGCCCCGCTCCGGAGTTGCTGCCCCAAGCACCTGCTTGGCAAGCTTGTGCCTGGAGCCGGCCTTGTTGGAATCTAACGGGCACAGAATTTCTCACATGATTTTTGGTACTTTCTGTTTCCAGTTAGGACAGATATACCATGATCACAGGTTCTCTCATTCTCTTGTGATTAAAGAGGGGGGAAACACCTCTATGGAATGTAAAAGAGCATGATAACCTTTCTATAGAATGTTCAAAGTATCCCATAGAATTCTATAGCAGGGATAGAAATCAATAGAAAATGGATTCCATATGGTGGATTTTAAAAATAGTGGAAAGTATCTCATTCTTTTGAAAAAAATTCTATAAGTTTTAAGAGTAGTTTCTATAGAGCACTATTGTGTTCATCCTATTAAATTCTACTGGATTCTTCCATAAGGGTGATTTTGCTTTAGGTTTTACAAAATGATGTGGTGCAGATTCATACACTATTTTAGCTGAGCCCGAAGTTTTTAGTACAAAGAATGATTTGGATAATGACTCCAACTCCGGTCCATCTCCTGTTATTCTCTCATTCCTGATATCTGGAAGCTATGGAGATCTCTGGCATGCTATCATTTCCACTTCTAGTATGGCTGGGACCTGTAAGTGCAGAGGTGGCATGAAAAGGTAAAAGAGGGGAATAAATTCAATGAACTTCTGAGACCTTTGACAAAGTTTCAATGTGAGTTTTGCATAAAGATTGGGAGGTGAGTCTTGTATCTGAGCCAATTCACCCATCCCGATCTAGCTTTTCTAGCTGTGTTGTTTATTATTAATTATTCATGTTTCTAAGGTGCCTATTTTCATAGTATTTTGACTGAAGAGTTTCTGGACGAGAAGACACATGCATGTGATGTAAAGAACATAAGAACGGCCCTAATGGGTCAGGCCAACAGTCCATCTAGCCCAATATGCTGTCTTCTGACCAATGCCAGGTGCACCAGAGGAAATGAACACAACAGGGAATCATCAAGTGATCCATCCCCTGTTGCTCATTCCCAGCTTCTGGCAAACACAGGCCAGGGACACCTTCCCTGCCCATCCCGGCTAATAGCCATTGATGGACCCGTCCTCCATGAATTTATCTAGTTCTTTTTTTAAATCTGTTATAGTCTTGGCCTTCACAACATCCTCTGGGAGTTCCACAGGTTGACTGTGCGTTGTGTGAAAAAATACTTCCTTTTATTTGTTTTAAACCTGCTGCCTATTAATTTCATTTGGTGATCCCTAGTTCTTGTGTTATGAGAAGTAGTAAACAACACTTCTTTATCTACTTTCTCTACACAATTGATGATTTTATAGACCTTAATCATATCTCCCCTTAGCCGTCTCTTTTCCAAGCTGAAAAGTCCAAGTCTTATTAATCTTTCCTCATATGGAAGCCATTCCATACCCCTAATCATTTTTGTTTCCCTTTTCTGAACCTTTTCTAATTCCAATATGTCTTTTTTGAGATGGGGCAACCACATCTGCAAACAGTAGTCAAGATGTGGGCGTACTATGGATTTATATAGAGACAACATGATATTTTCTGTCCTGTTATCTATCCCTTGCTTAATTATTCCCAGGAGTCTGTTAGCTTTTTTGACTGCTGCTGAACATTGAGTGGATGTTTTCAGAGAACTATCCACAGTGACTCCAAGATCTCTTTCTTGAGTGGTACCAGCTAATTTAGACCCCATCATTTTATATGGATAGTTGGGATTATGCTTTCCAATGTGGGTAAAGGATAAGTGGACCCAGAGTTTAAAAAGACAAAAACAAAACAGAAAGATTAGTAGGGAAAATTCTTTAGGCGGTGCAGGAGCTGGGGGTGGGTAGGAATATTATGAGAAGAATTTATTTAGGCTGCAAACTGAGCTAACACAATGCAGCTCAAGGTTTTCTTTTCTTTAATGGATTGCTCTTTTCCACAGCTTATCTTGAAACATGTAATGAGAACCTGAAACCGTATAACTCGCTTCCCTTCCTTTCTCTTGATGTCTCAATGGGGATTGTTGGGTACTCTGGGCCTGATCCAAAGTCCAATGAAGTCAACGGAAATTGACTTATCTGGGCTTCGACTCAGGCCCTGTACTTGCAGATATAGATCTACCCAGCCAAGTTTCTCTCTGT
This sequence comes from Trachemys scripta elegans, assembly GCF_013100865.1. Taxonomy (NCBI): domain Eukaryota; kingdom Metazoa; phylum Chordata; order Testudines; family Emydidae; genus Trachemys; species Trachemys scripta. The sequence continues at coordinate 13,316,942 of NC_048315.1, forward strand.
CATATATTCCTGATGAGGAATGCAGCACTTTGTCAGAATAAAGCCAGAAAACTGAAGCTCTTGGCAGTGCTTTGCCTACATTTATCTTAGTTGGGATGCCAGGTTGCATGATAAATCATTCTGTACAGTGTGCAATCATAAGACCCCCAAAGTACGTGAACGCTACGGAAAAGACAATAAACCCTCTGTGCATTTGGGGGTATATGACTGATAAAGATATAATGTGCACGTGGATATGTTAGCCAGATGTGTGCTTCTCCCCAGTAGGCTGATGACAGGGCCTGCTAATAGTAAGGTAATAAAATTGGCAGTGGTTTATGTGTAATCTGAACCAGTCTGTGCGGACCTAGTACAAACATAATGTTTTTATCGGACAATACCTTGGGAGTATCTTTGGATTGCAAGATGGCAGAGGAACTGTATCTGCCTTGCCTTAAGTAGCTGACAAATTGATTATAATGACACAACCAGAAGCAGTCGGCTTTTCCATTCCTGTATGAACCCCATTTTGTAAGGGGGTTGAGAATGAGAACACAGCTATTAAAAATCTGTTTCAGGTTGAAAATGAATAGAAGCCTTAGCCCGGGAGCAAGTTTGTCTTACCCTGATTGGATGAATTTGTGTTTATAAATTAGAGCCACCAGCATGAATAATATGGACAGTTTTTGATGGCTTGGCACTCATCCTAAAGTAAAATAACAGCAGCATGTTTCATCTACATAGTCGCCATTGTCCTGAAGGATCTCCTAGTGCTTCACAGGTAGGGTGACCAGGTGTCCTGATATTATCGTGACCATCCCAAAATTCGGGGCTTTGTCTTATATCTGCAACTATACACCACCACCACCCCAAAAGGGAAGTGTCCTGATTTTTCACTCTTGCTCTCTGGTCACCCAATTGACAGATTATACAGGAATCACTTCCTATCCCACTGAAAAGCAGCTACTTCTGGGGTTGTAACGTGGTAGTTGTTTAACAATGCAAAGCGTAACCACGTAACAGGTTAGGACAGAAATAAAGGAGAATTTTATATCCCATTGAAAAAGCAGGCAGAAGTTAGGTTAGGTAGAAAATGCTGGTAGAATTCTAAGTAGAAGTGGTAATTGTCCAAACTGGAATTTGACCAGTACCTCAGTAAAAGTGCCATGCAGTCTTTAATGCCCATGAGTTTTCAGCAACACCATGTTTGCAGCAGTCCAGTGCCCCGTAACACCATGTTGGGGCATTAGTTTATTATTGAGATAAAGAAAAGAGACCCACCAAAAGAACTTGCATCAGTGGACTGAATTTTTCTCTGGAGTTTTCCCATCCAAGTGCCGACCAATGCTGACTTTTCCAGTTTGTATGATCTAATCCTAACCCCAGTTTAGAATCATCTGCAATGGTGCATCGAAGCATATATTGTACTGTACTCTCTCAGAAGGATTCTTAGGACAGTTGGAACAGAGAGAGAAGTTTCTCAAATACCTCTCTTGAAATTCGCTTTCAGTTGTGAATTATTCAGTTTGGCCACAGTGTAATGATTTATTTTGAATTGCATTTTCTTTTATTGGAATCGATTATGTCCTGGTTGTTCTTGCCACTTGCTCTGGAGGAAAAAAAAAAAAGCTTTTTATTTTCCTTTTGGTTCTTATGAGCATATTATCCCACAAAACGACTGCATGGTAGAAAAGAGTAAGCATCTAGTTAATTCATTAAAAAGATAACGACACAAAAACTTCATGGTGGAACTTTTTTCAAGTATAAAGAGTATAACTATGGAGGCGTGGATGCAACAGATGTGATGATGACAAGAGCAGGGATGGACATGAATAATTTGTCAGAGCAATGGACACAGTTGACAGGAGATGGGAACGTCTTTGGGATGAGATTAAGATAAAGGGATGGTGCTTGGTAAAGTAGAAAACTTGAACTGATTCACAAACCCATAATCTCAATGAAAGCAGTTTGAGCTGAAATGTTGGTGTCCTTTGGGCTTATATAGGCTGATGATTCTGAATGAACATTATTTAGAATGGATTTGTATTCTAGTGTAGTGAAACAATCTGGATTATGTGTATCTGTGCTGCTGCCCTCTTAGGGATGGCGTTGGAATTGCTCATTTGAGTGTCAAACCCTGTAGCGCAGACAGAGATGTTCTTAACTCAAATGGTAGAGACATGTGAGTTCAGAGCTATAAGATCTGAGTTCTGTCCTTGCTGGGTTGACAAAGATGGTGTGCCTGTGGTGACAACCGTGAACTTACAAGCGACCACATATTTATTATCATGGTGTGGTTAGCACTTTACTTCATGGTAGTTATATGCTATAGTTCTGCCTGTTATGCTGCGGGCCCTGTTGTTTTATACGGAAGAGGCAAAGTGAACCTCACCAGGGAATAGGGTTACGGGCTAGAAGACTGGCCGGAGCTGGGAAGCGAGTGTGTTTGAATCCTGCTCTTTGTGCCGCTGCTGCAGTTCTGGGTCTAGCAAATGAAACAAGGTGTCTGCAAATAGGAATGTGCACGCTCATAATGAAATCTGCACTAAGGAACCCACTTTCAACAGGCAGCTCCCCCGTAGCAACTGACCACGTGAAAGGGTCCCCAGAAGGCTTCCAGGACAATGCTTTGTTGTGCATGTTAGGTAAAGGGGTAACATGCAAAAGTTTGTTGGGCACTATCTTCCCCCGGACCTTAAAGGGGGTATCTGAGATTATAGGAAGAGCAACATATTCACTTTTCACATGTGGCTAAATTCTGCCTTCCCTTGGGTGGGCGTGCTGTGTGGGGGCAGACAGTGAGCCCTCTTCTCCCTCAATGCATCCAAGCAGGGGCCGGGCAGCACAGTAAGGGCCAGAGCAGCGGTTCTGAAACTGTGGGTCAGGACCCCAAAGTGGGTCGGGACCCCATTTTAATGGGGTCGCCAGGGCTAGTGTTGGACCTTCTGAGGCCTGGGGACAAAGCCTGAGTCCCACCGTCTGGGGCTGAAGCCCAAGGGCTTGAGCCCTAAGTGACGGGGCTCAGGCTACAGGCCCCTCACCCGGGGTGGCAGGTCTTGGGCTTCGGTTTTGTTCCCCTCCCTACGCAGGACGGCGGGGTTTGGACAGGCTCTGGTCCTGCCCTCCTGGGGTCATGTAGTCATTGTTGTTGTCAGAAGGTCTCAGTGCACTGAAGTGTGAGAACCCCTGGGCTACAGGGTAGGGAGGGAGGATGGCTAAATATCAACTGATGGTGTTTCTCAGCCCCAGGTAGCACCTCTGCAAGGACCTGCCCTACTGTGCACCAGGTGGTAGCGTCTGGAAGCAGATGCTGGGGGTACGTGACCCTGCTAATGTTTGCATCAGCCACTGGGAACACTGGTGCATTTGCTTCCCCCCAGGCTAAATGAGCCATTTTCCCCGTACCAGCCTTATGCAGACAGAATGGCTAAAGGAACCTCCACAGAGCTGCTGCCACTCCGCTGCCCTCCCTCCTATCATAATGTGGGTCAGGTAGAAAACAACCCAATTTAGCATATTATGATACCAGCACATTCCCTGCCCTGTGCGTCTCCTCTCGTATCTTTGCGAAGGAGTAAGCATCCAGCTGCCTTCTCCCGAGCACGGCCTGACTGAATGCAAAATACTTCCCCTGAATACCAAACTCCGCAGCTCTCACTGGAGGCAGGCACTGCAGGTCAGCGCCGTTATTGAATTTCTTAAAAGGGCTGCTGCTTATTTTTTTAATTTTTAAAGTCTCCTTACCATTTTCAAAGGTATATTTCAGCCAAGAAGAAGGGTGGCTGCTGCAGAGGGAAATATTTTCCCCTTAGCTTTATTTTTAACAGTAAAAAAAAAAAAGGGGGGGGGAAATAATATATTGTGAATATTTCAGGTCTCTAAGGAAACCTAATAAATTACTACAGTCGTATTGCTTTACTCGCTATCGAAAGGGGCTGAGATACTACTCTAATGAAGGTGGTATAGCAAGCCAAGTAGAATAGGATAGAGTAGTGTGTGGAAAAACTGCTTCTCATTCCTGTTTGTGTGTTGGGGGGAGACCAAAGCTTTCATCCCTGTAAGGATGAGGTGCATCCTGTGCAGGATAGGCAATGCTTATGCCCTGTTTTGAGGATACAAGCAGGTCTTAGATTGTGTGTTGGCTCTCTGCATTGGGATGAGACAGCAGAGGGCTGTTCAATACACTTGAATATTCACCAGATGCACAATGGCCATATATGAACACACTGGGTGTCATTCCTCAGATCTGTGATATGTGCTCTGACACCATGGACCACATTCTGCCTGGCTTACACCCCAGGGCCCACTGATGCCATTGGGGGAGAACAACATATTCACATTTCCATTGCCTTGGGTGCAATTGAGGTAATTTAGGCCTTGTGTTGCTACCTATATGCTGAACTGCATAACATTAACGTGAACGTTACAGATCATGGGTGTTTCATGTACCGTGTGCTGGGTAATAACATGAAGGACTCCATGCTTATAACATTAAACCAGCTCTTTATTAAGAGAACTATTTACAGAGATGCTGTCATGGCAGCTAGTATTCTAGCCATGTGCACACAGACTGACTTCCTGGTGCCTTCTTCAAACTCTTCCCTTTTGCAACCTGTGCTCCTCCCTCCAAGTTCCATGCATGTTGCTACAATGCTGAATACATACCTATCTTTCTGAAGTCTTGTTAGCAAGTTGGGATGCTCTGTCTTTATAGCCTTGGGATGTAAAATACGTAAAATGTATTTTCTGTGCGAAAAAAGGAATAGTTTGTACGATTTGCCAATTAGCAGGAAAACTAATAAAGATATTGAAAAACAGCATATTAACTACTGCATTTTCCTATGTAGTGAGCCCACCATTTAAACTAGCCTCTAGAAATAAAAAAGATGAATCTGTGACTCACCCTGCTTGAATTTAACTGTTAGGGCTATATGTTCCACTGGTATAAGTAAATAAAATTCCATTGAAATCAATGGAGCTATATACCCATAATGCAGAGAAGTTGGCCCCATTGTGTAAACTTCCCCCATAGTTAGGGATTCTTCTAGCGCTCCCTTTTCTGATCTTACTTTTGGGGTACAGTCAGGTTGAGCTGTTACAAGACTGAAATACGGTTGCCAACCCTCCTGGTTTCACTGGGAGTCTCCCGGAATTGGGCTCTATCTCCCGGAGGCTACTGAAGCCAAACTGGGAGATTTTAGGCCGCTAAAAGTCCGGCGTGCAATGGGACTAAGGCAGGTTCCCTGCCTGCCCTGGACCTGTGCCGCTCCTGGAAGCAGCCAGCACGTCCCTGCGGCCCCTGGAGGGAGCAGGGGTCTCCGTGCGCTGCCCATGCCCTGAGCTCCCATTGGGAGGGGGGAGAAGCGGAGCGGCGGCGCGCTCGGGGGAGGAGGCGGAGGTGGAGCAGAGGTGAGCTGGGCGGGGAGCGGTTCCTCTGTCCCCCCAGGGTTACTTCCTGTGGCCCTCCCCGTGCCCCCCCACCGCCGCAGCTCATCTCTGCTCAGGGCCAGCTCCCAGCTTTTTGCGCCCAAGCAAAAAAAAAAAAAAAGGAGCCGGAGTACTACCCCAAGCACATGCTTGGAGGGCTGGTGCCTAGAGCCGGCTCTGTGTGGAAGTACCAATTGCACTGAAAATTCTATGGGAAAAATAAATTTCTCCTTTAGAAATTAAAAGCTGAGCTTTCTTGGGCAGCTGTGTCAGCTGAACTCAACTAACAGATTGCTGTAAAACACCAGGTCGCAGAATATTAGATCCTTTATTAGGAGCTTTGCTTTTTGCTGTACTGTGTGGAACAACCATGAAATCCACATACTATACCGCCTGAAAACATTTTCTTCTATCGTAATGCTTTTTTTTTTGGCTTTAGCAGGATGGATAATTCATTGTGTTTCAACGGGAAACTCTGGAAAAGATGAGTGGATCCTAAATTGGAAAAAGAAAAAATTAAATAACACAAAACAAAAAAAGCCTCCTGCCCTGGCCTACACTACAGAATTACTTTGGTATGATTTGAATATAATTACTTTGAATAATCTACACTACTGAGCGACATAGTTGTACCGACCTAAGTGCCGGTGTAGACAGCTCTGTGTTGGCCGGAGAGCTTCTCCCACCGACAAAGCTGCTGCCTCTTGCTGAGGTGGATTAACTATGCCGACAGGAGAGCTCTCTCCCCTCGGCATAGAACGTCTTCATTAAAGCGCGGCATTCGTGCAGCTGTGCTGATTCAGCCTTTCAAGTGTAGATCTGCCCTAAGACATCAACAGGAAGAGACCAGATTGCTTGCCACAAGCACTTCACTTGTTCCTTGTACGTGAAAAACGACCTTGCTCGGATACAAAGTTCTGCGAGCTTAAATCATATTGCCTAGCTGGGCACTGACTTGGATGACCCTAAGGAACTCACCCCTTACAGGCATATGACAAACCTTTCATTCTGGCTAAAGAGCTTTATCAAGTCCAGCTATTTTTTATTTTAGTAAAAACCACTTACAGCTGCTCTTATTTGTTCTGGGGGTGGGGGCAAGATACCTCTCTTCTGTACAATAATAGATTTTGTAATGTGCTTTCCAGTGCAATAGGAAATGGGGTCCAGAGATGGATCTTTGTTCACCTTTCACTGACGACCAGTATTGTTAGAGCTCTCCTCCTTTTACTCCGTCATTGTTGAATAGGAGAAGCCTGTAGCATCTTGGATAAATGTTACGGAAAAGTATGTTAGGCTCTTTTTTTCTTTCTTTCTTTTCTTTCTTTTACACAGTGCTGTGAAGATTAAACCATATTACCATCAATATTATATTTTAATTCATTCTAATTGTCTGATCTAAATAAGCATAGCTGGTCTGGTAAACTAAGTGATTGCTGAATGAGTAAATTGATTATTAGATTGAGAACCAGATGTTAGATGCTCCTCTCTCCCTTTTTTGACTTCAGAGCTGGCTCATAAGCTTCTCAACCTGCAATTTCATAGTTTAACTCTCTTAGGATGAGTTTCTCTCCCATGCTTTAAACCAAATGTGAGGGGCGGGGAATGGGATATGGCCGTTGCATATTAACTATGACTTTTAGAAAGCATTGCCTCTACCGAACTTCTCACATAAGTCACTTAGAGCAGCACTTTTACAGGCAGCCACTAATTGTTGATTATTGTCCAGCTTCTTGAAGCCGAGGGTTGAGCATTCACAAGTACAGTTGGGAATTGTGGTTGCTCAGTACCCCTGAAATATCAGTTCCATAGTGTCTCAAGTTGGGCATTGAAAATGAGTGGAAATTTGCACAAAAGTGGGCCCCGATCTTTCTTTGCCTCAGTTCCCAACTGTAAAATGGAGATAATGATACTTTCCCCCCTCCTCACAGAGGTGTTGTGAAGGTGAATGATTGTTTGTGAGGCAAGTAGGATACTACATTGATAAGCACCATTAAAAAAAAAAAAAGCCAATGAGCAATAACAAATTCCGTGTTCAGTGCAGGGTCTGGCGGGTGTGTTTGGGGCCACATCCTGAGTGATGAGGATAAAAAGAAATACTGAACAGCTCTCTTGTATTACCTGAAGACTGGGACATCTTGTGCATTGACTGGGGCCAGGGTTCGGTAGAAAAAAATAGTATGTGATCAATACAGGATCCTAATACACATGGGGATTGCATCTTTAAATTCTGGCACTTCTATCTTTGACTTTGCAATCTCAATAATTTTTTTTAAAAAAAACCATAGGGGTTGTGTGTGTGTGCAGTTTGTATGGACTACATCTATAGTTCCTCATACTTAATTATCAGCTTCCCAGTTGTGTCAAAGGTTGCACAGCTCTCTGGTAACTGCAAGGATGATTGCAGAGCTTCTTGCCGTTCTGGGAGCCTCTTAGGCAAAAATGATTAGGGTCTCATCCAGCTTGATCTGTTTTTGCTTTAGCTGATCATGTGGCAAACTGTTCATCTACTGCAACATGTAAGACTTTCTGAAATGGTAAGGGAGCTGCAATAATCCTTTCACTTTGACACACTGCCTGATAGCCATCACTCTCATCTCCTAATGATAGCCTCCGAAGTGCAAATGGGGCTATTTCTGCAGAATAAGTATTGATAGCTTGCAGCAGGTTGGCCCGATGGCCTAGTGGCACAGCCAAAGGACATGGAGGCAAGCCAGGGACAGCAGGCCCTGTAGTATGTGTACCTGCAGTGCAGTCATTTGGAGAGAGAGGTAATTTTGAGGTTATATGGTTTCCAAGGGATTGTGTGGAGCTGACATCTCACTTGACAGATGCCTGGTGAATTTTTACGGCACTGTAAGTTGCTGTTATCATTGGACTGCTCTCCTCTACCCAAGTGCTAAAAAGCAACCTGCTCATTTTTGACTCGTAATAGATGTCGTGGAGAGCAAGAACCAGTCTCTCTGTTTGTTTAACCCAGCGATTCTCAAACTGTGGGTTGGGACCCCAAAGTAGGTCGTGACTCCATTTTAATGGAGTCTCCAGGGCTGGCTTAGACTTTCTGGGGCCTGGGGCCAACCCAAGCCCCACCGCCTGGGGCGGAAGCCGAAGCCCGAGGGCTTCAGCTCTGGGCAGGGGGCTCAGTTTACCTGGGGGGAGGGGCTTGGGGTTTGACTTTGGCCTCACCACAGGGCAGCGTGGCTCAGGGCTCAGGCTTTGATCCCCGCTCCTAGGGTCGTGTAGTAATTTTTGTTGTCAGAAGGGGGTCGCAGTGCAATGAAGTTTTAGAATCCCTGGTTTAATCTACTGGTGCATGTATGTTACAGATCCCACTCCGTGCGGCTGCACAGAGGATATGAATTGTTACAGCCCCCAGCTTCAGAGCTTTAGCTCGTTGGTTCAAACTGTAGCAGCTCATGGTTTTAGCTCAGAAGGTCCCTGTTCAGTCCCTGGTATGTGGGCCAAGATGGCAGCTGTCACATCTGCATCTCCAAGATCTGGTTGCCAGGCTGAAGTCTAAATGGATACTCATCAGGGTAACTTGATCTCTGGTGTTAGACAACAAGCTTCTATCACTCGTTCCCAGGTGGAAGCATCTGAGCTGAAGTTACAGCCCTAGTCTTCGATCACTGTCTTGCAGGGTCAACAGCTAGAGAGGGTCCTGCTGACTCATATGAATAAGCTAAGAGTCTCTTCTAATGGGGACACAGTCATTCAGTCCTTGGAAGAGCTCTGAACTCCCTTTCCTTGCAAGGGCTACGAACAAATGCCAGTCCCTTGAAACAAGGTGCAAATGGGAAGTTCAATACCAAAATCCCATAATTTTCACACACAGTTACCATATGGCTGGAAAGAGTGACACGGAGCAGGATAGAGAGTCACTGCTGCTAGCTATTAAGAGAATAAAAATGAACGGAGGGGTCGTGCATGCTTGTGACCCAAGCTGCAAGTGACTCCCTCATTAATTCAAATATATCCAGCTAGCCGCATTCTGGAGGTCAAACACAAGAAAAATGTGGGTACTTACCAGTGCACACACACCAGATTCTTATCTCCATTTATATATGTGCCTTATCCTTTGTGCCATGGCCAGGGTTTTTCAGGAAGTGTTCCCCTGTGTGCTAATTTAGCATCAAAATCTTTGCCTGAAAATGTATTTACATTTGCAAAGTCCACTGTCCTTGAGTGATTTCTCACTGCTAGAGAATTGGTCTCCCTTTCACCATCCCACTCCAGGAAATGGGAGCAAACCAGGTTCTTCATTGTCATTAGAGCTCAACCAAACCCAAGCAATGAAAGGATAACGGCCATGTGCTATGTTCCATCATCTTAAAGCAGGGAAAGACTGCCTAGGGCTGTGGGGGAACTAAGCAGCAAGGAAGAAAGCAAGTAACTTGATGCATCTATTTGCTAGAATAATGTCTCCTGTGCATTGAGGAGAGACAATAATAACAATAGGGTCTACTTCATCCCATTAAAGTTACACTGCAATGACATATGTTCTGGGCTATATTTCCATTGTTATGCAAGGTTTTAGCTATACAGTTTCCAGCCCATCTTCCACTTTGACCTTAGTGGAAGACAATTAGTGGGTTGTATTATAGGGGATCGGGCAGAAAAATTCACAGAGTAACTCTTTGAAAAATCCTCTTTTAGGTAGACAAAGGGAAGCCAGTGAACTGGCTCTAGGGAAGAATAATACATAGTGAGGAACTTCCATGTTGTGTATTACCTTATTTCAACTCTGTTTCTCACATGGCCATGGTTGTAGTCCTGCAGTCTGACCTACTAGTTAGGAGTAGGTGTAACTTGGCCACTATTGAAAATGTTACTCTATTTTCCATGCTGCTGGGAAGCTTTGAAGTGCGGTTGGCTACAAATATTTAGGCGTTGACATGCCATGAGCTTTGTACGGCTGGGTTAGTAGAGTTTCTATGCACCTTGGGTTTATAAATAAGTCACAGTAGTGTTTGATTGTCATAATCAATCAGGGCAGTGAGCGCGGTATGGGTCAGGTTTATAAACGTATTCCTCGTTTAAAACTGATGAGATCAGGGAAAAGAGGATACTGCTCTACATCACTAAAAGGGAAATGGAATATCTGAACTGAACAAGCAACAGATTTGCATCTTCTCACTCCCCATGCCTGCTGTTTAATTTGCGTTAGCTTGCCTCGCTGGTCAAATTGCCCTTGACGGTAGTTCCTTGAATGCGAAGAGGATTTGCTAAGGTAATTAATGTAAAATTGCAGGTTGAAGGAAGGGGAGACTGGTGTAGAAGGTGGATGGTGTACACATTGCAAATCTCTTGGCATAGAGAGAACTGCAGGAATTGGGCATGACACAAAAAATATGTGCTAATAAAGCTGGAGGTGGGCTCAGACCAGAACTTGGGATTCAAGCCCACCCAAACCCTGAGGAAGTTTGGCTTCATATTTGTGTGACTCAGGTCTATCTGTCTAATTGCTGAAGAGTGCCATCAAACACCCTCAAATGCCTGGGATAGTCACATTTGGATCCAAACTTTGCATCTTGGCCCCATCTCTGCTGAAACCTAAAATTTCTGAATAGGATGGCATTCGATTGCTCTGAATATCTAATAATCTCTGCCAACGAGGATTTCTATAGGCATGGTATAGGTACTGAATGTGATTGAATGCATCATAGATTATAATTTGATGAGATACGTGCCTAGCTGAGATTTTTAAAGGAGTGAGGAAAGAGCAACTGTGGATCAAATTCTGCCTTCAGTTAAGGTCTGATCCTTGAAGATGCTGAGCGGTCCTCTGAGCCGATCTTAACTCCTGCTGATCTGAGGGGGAGCAAAATTCATTCAGCATTATCTCTTTACAGAACCTTATACCTGAGAGAAACCCCATTGATTTTAATTCTGCAATTACAGCAATATTACATGGGGTATACCTGAGAACAGAAAGTAGCCCTTTATGTTCGTTTTCCCATGATCCGTACACTGGTACAGTATTTAAGGATTTTTCTGTTGACTGTTGAATACCATAAAAGGAGTTCTTGGTGTAAATTGTGATTTCTATCTCTGATACAGGATCTCTTCTGAGTCTGATGGTGGGAAGTGATTATTTTGTTATGCTTAAAAGAAATGTCAAAGGGACCTTTTCTGTTATGTAAAATCCTGGTTCTGCTTAGGTCATATGCTAGTCACCAGTTTTAACTGAAAGTGCAGCAAATAAGGAAATAAAATATCTTTGCACTTTTGTCGCATCTTTCATAGGAAGCTTTCAAAACACTGTACAAACTTCAATTAATTCAGCTCCGGAACAGCCTTGTTGAACTAGTCGTTATGTTTAGATGGGTAAACTGAGGCACAGAGTGGTGACTATAAAGGATTTGGCCAAAGTCCTAGTAAGTCAGAAAGTGAGCCCAGAAGTCTGGACACTTGTTCCATTATGTAGCACTCTCAGCTTCTCTTCTTAGTAAATGAAATGACACTGTCTCTAGTAGAAAAGGTTATGTGGATAATTCAATACGTTGGGGTCAGACGTGAAGAAGCAAATATATGTGTGGTCAGGTACTAATAGCTATTTAAAATGCAAATTGTTTTCTTGATAATCTGGCTAATATCTTTAACCCAGTTTGTAAGGTAGTATGTGTTTCTATTACAGCATTTCCTTCTAAGCAAGGCATTGCCGTGTACATCATCTTGAATTCACTGTCACCTTGCATTGCATTTCACAACATGATCCAGTGTGATGTGATTGATACAGTCTGACTTGATGTCTCAAAGTTCTGTCTCCCATAGGGAAGCAAAAAGAGCACCGTCTCTCTGCCTATGAATATTTCAAAAATCTGCTCTCAAAGATGTGGTGTCCCTATGCCCCCCGCCTCGCCCTTAGCAGACTATCCATGAAAGGAATGTTGGCATTGACTCTTCTATCATGGGGCTGAATCCTATAAGGTGCTGAGTGCGATCCGGCAAAGCATTAAGCACATGCTTAGCTGTAAGTGTGTGAGGATCATTCCCAATGATATGAATGAAGCGATGCGCAAACTGAAGTGCCTTGCTGGTCTGGGGCAAGACTGCTCAGCAGTTGGCAGGATTGAGCTTGTTATGGATCCCCGCTATGTTCTTCAGAGCCATGCTTGTTGCTTCCCCCTCAGAATGTTCTTTCCATCTCTGCGTGTCTTCCTGAAAATTATTGACTGCACTCTTGAGTGGGTAGAGATCATCGTTCTGGAAAGGGAATCATCTCTGCTCGGCTTATTTGACATAGTTTTTCTGCTCGGATAAGAATTTAGTTTATATAGATTTCAACAAATGAGGCGTACGTACAAATGGAGAACAGCAAACAATTATCTTAGTTACACTGAAAAGGGCAAATACCTGCAGCCCACAAAACACACGCGTACATGCAAATGGAGGTGTTGCCATTAATCAGTATTTACTCGGAAGTAACCACACACCGCAGTATCTAAGATACCCCAGTTAACACTGGCTTTTTCCTAATGACCGCTGTCCAGAGCTGCTCTAGTCTGATCTTTTAATAGTGATTAATTCTTGATAATTTAAGAACAAAACCCACACAATCGCCTGTGGGGCCAATCTGTCCCCACTCGGTTAAATGGGTGCAGGATTGGGAAGAGAAGCAGGAAGGTCCCAATGATCAGGGTGCTAACTTGAGACCTGGGAGACCCGGGTTCAGCTAATGCCACGTCTACGCTAGAACAGCACTAGAAAGCCCCCCTGATGTAGCCAGTTTATACTGGCAAAAGAGTGCTTTTTGCTGGTAGAGTACTTGTATCAGCTCCCTGGATAACATAAGCTACACAGGTCAAACCAGTTTCTTGTTGGCATAACTGCACCTATATTAGGGCTTGTCATAAAAATCACATCCTTTACATGACATTGCCATATCCACAAACATTTCTAATGTGGACCTGGTCTCAATATGTGGCCCTAGGCCAGTCTCTTAATCTTTCTATGCCTCCATTCCCAAACTGTCAAATGAGGAGAACAGCACTTTCTTACCTCAGAGCGGTGGTGGGAGGATAAATGCATTAAAAGATTGTGAGGTGCTCTGGTAGTGTGGTGATAGGGAGCTGAAAAGTACAAAGAGGCAGATGTGCATTGCACTCACCTTTTTAAAACCTGGAAAAGCAAAGTATTTGAAAGATTCCTTAACCACTAGAGAAGCGCTCTCTTTCTTTCTTGGCATTTTGTATTAATCCTTCTGTAAAGTCCTCCCAGGTGATAATTAATACTTGGACACACTACAAACAGCGCCAGGGCTCATTTACAAAACAGACAATATACTGCGGGGTCATGGAACTGCACAGGCTGAGTTCATTAGTGGCATGAGCAGTCTCCTCTTTCTGCTAATGACACTGGATCTGTGTCTACACTGTCTTCTCTGCATACAGAGTACACAGGGCTGTTAGGAGATACACATTGATGAAAGCTGATATGAATTGCCTTGTGGTTACATTATTGCCTGGCTGTTCTTCGTATGGTAACCTCCGCTGCAGGATGCAACTGGACCTGCATAAGAGTTTGGGAAGATTTCACTCTCTACAGGCTGATTTACAAACAGGATGATGATGATAATAATAATAAATTAATTAATACCTAGCTTTTACACAGAGCTTTTTCCTTTGCAGATCTCAAAGCACTTTACAAGGGAGATCAGTATCATTATCCCCACTTTTTACAGATGGGGAATTTGTGGCACAGGGAGATGATGTGATGGGACAAAGGTCACCTAGGAAACCAGTGGCAGAGCTAGGAAGAGAACCCAAGTCTCCTGAGTCTCAGTCCAGTGCTGCCATGCTGCCTCCCTCCTACAGCTAATGGAATTGCGATCTTGCTGAAATGCTCGAGAACCTTTGGTTTTTAGAAGTGACTTGCTTGTAACCTCAGCAGGGCATGGGGACAGCCTTTTCATCTCTTTTTGTACAGCACCTAGCACAATGAGGCCCCGATCTTGGCTGCTCTTTGGATAGTAATATAATATTAAACCACTAATAAGAATGGAAATGAGAGCTGTTTCCCATGCAACAGATGTGATTTTGCTGGTGATCATAGTGTCTGGATGATGCACTCACTGGTTCATAACTCGTTTTCTTTCCGGGGGCAGAGCTATCCAGGGTGGCACATGGACTTTTGAGCGACCTTTGAGATACCAATCAACTAAGACTCATTGATAGTTTCCCTCTCATTCCAGGGGATGGCCAGGTTGATTTTGATGAATTTATGACCATTCTTGGACCTAAGCTGGTATCTTCAGAAGGGAGAGATGGTTTTCTTGGAAATACAATAGACAGCATATTCTGGCAGGTAAGTGATCTTTTTTTTTTAAAGCAACATCAATGAGCAAATATCACTGTCTCAAGAAACAATGAATGCATGAAATATTTTGCTGAGATTGAACAATTGTGTAAAAGTTATTCAGTTCTGTTATGATCCACATAAGACCATACTGTAGGAATATTGATTGGAATGCAAAGCAAACATCTGTGTTAAAGGGAAAATAGATTAGTTTGTCTAATGAGGCAAAGAAATAGAAATATAATCTATATGGTTGCCCATCAGGTGATCTCCCTTTAGACGTCATATTTCACTCTTCGCCATCAATGTGGTAATAGTTAGTATGCACTCCAAGCCGGCAGAACTGAGGTGAAGTTAGTCAAATGTCTAGAATGCTGATCATATCCTATTGGTGCTTACGTGTGTTCTATGAGATACAATAGGTCGAACAATTTGGGATCAAAGTCTGGGGATAATGAAACGCTCTGTTTATCACAGAACAAGTAGACTTGCAGTGCCATTTGCAAGCGGCTCCTATGCTGACGCATCAGTGTGCCTCAACCCTTCCCTAGCAGGGTAAGCCGATAGCTCCCGTTCCATGTGAATTCAGCCCTTGGTGCTGAGACTCCTGTTTAAGGTGTCAGCCAGTGCCAAATGCGATGGCCGTTTTTGCAGCGTGGATACCTGTAAACTTGACAACTGCACTGAGCTGTGCAGGCTTCCAAAAAGGATTGGATTTTTGTATGATGACAAGGTTATGCTGAGTTGTTATAGTAAGGATTACCCCTCCCCCAACACACACACACGTCCACCCCCAAATTTTGGAAGGGATATAAACGTTAGTGCTTCAGGACATAAGAAATCCTCTAACCATTGGGGGTTAGGTATAAACTTTCCCTATGGACATATTATTTCGTAACCGCTTCCTGCAGGGTTTCTTGCACCTTTCCCAGGCCTGCTGTTTGAGACAGGAATATTGGACAACTATATCCAGTATTTCTCTGCTACTATGGGATGACCAGTGATTTCACATAACAACTGAGTGCTTTTGGATGGCCTACCAGCTTTTGGTCACTATCAAGCCTAGTCCTTGTGGGAACTGACAGCCTGTCTCCTGTTACTAGTTCCTGCAGACATTCAGTCTGCCATATTTGAGTGGTGTAAAAAAATCCTTTAAAACTTGTTTATGATACATGCTGAGATGATAGGAACAAGATTGAAAGTGTTAGCTCTGTATTCCCAATGTTCATTCATCAGAGTAAGTACTCAGTGTTGATGAACCAGCAATGAATTATGACATATCTGGGAGGGAAACAGTGTTTGAAGAAACATGAAGAAGTACCGGGACTTTGCAGAAAATCATTATTGTTCTTCTGCAGCCTCCATCGAGCCCCACAGGTGAGTCACTTATCAAAGAGCTTGACTAATACAAAAGGGAAAACGCTCTAGCATTTCGTACCAAACAGTATAGGCCTGTGGCTAGTCTTGCCTCACGAGCCGGAGCAGTGGAATTCTGGGTTCTATGTCTGGCACTGCTGTGAACTCTCTATTTGCCACTGACTTTAACTCTTTTGTGCTGCGGTTTACTTTGCTTCTACGGTGAGGAAAGTAATAATGCTTCTCTTCCTCACAGGACTACTGTGAGAATTAATTAATTGAGTTTTATGATTCTTAGGTGACAGATGCTATACAAGCTGTGAGAAATAGTCTGGAGGGTTATCTGTGGGCAATAAAGACTTGACTGAATTGCATGTGTGCTTCAGAGTACGTAAAAAATTGTACGCAATCTTAAACCTTATAATAATTCCTAGCTCTTACATAGATTTGCAAGCACTTTGCAAAAGAGGGCAATATCTTTATTAGATGGGAAAACTGAGGCACGGGGAGGGGCCATGACTCGCCCAGCAAAGCAATGGCAGACCCCCAATTTGAACCACGTTTCCTGAGTTCTAGTTCATTGACGTATCCACAGGCCGCATCTAAGCCTGGCGCGCTCACATTTTCATTTTGCATACAAATGCAAAATGCATTTCTTTCTGAGCAGGTCAAATTTGTCTAAAATGTACCTCTGCAATTTGACTGCTTGTTCTCAGAAGAGTGAATCGGCAGAAAAATGTAGCAAAGGGCAACTCAGGGCTGCTGTGTGGCATGTTTCCTTTGCTTATTTTACCTACTCAAATATCAGAGCCTTGATTTATCAAAATATTTAAGCAGTATTTAAGTCCCATCCCCGTACAACAAAGTATTTAAGTACATGCGTAAGTTCAGTGGGCCTTAAGCACACGCTTGAAGTAATGCACATGCTGAAGTGCCTTGCTGAACTGGGTCTAAATTCACTCTCAACATCCCACTAATGCAGACTTTAAACTTTCTCGCAAAAGGGAAAGGCTTGGACATGTGTAGTGATTTTTGCATGTTGACAGTTTTGGAAAAATCCCCTCAAGTATCTAAAGAAAGTTGAGAGTAGCTGCAGCCCTGTTATGTCCATTCCAAAACTATAAGTGGGCCCAGGCAGTTGAAGGTGTTAACATAGACACTAGAAGGTGCAACTCTGTCTTATGTAGGTTGTTAGCTGAAGGCCTGGGGCACCACACCATAGAATCAGCATGTCAAGAGGCACCTCGGAGAAGTTTTCTGTATCAGGTGCGGAGGCAGAAGATACATTTTTGGCTTCCAGAAACTGCTTTGCCACTATCCATCCAATCTTTCATTCTCCAACTGTCACGATTTTGGCTTGCATGGTATTTTTGCCGAGGCCCAAGTTCCTATATTAATGGTGCTTTCATCCAGATTCTGTTCTCAGCACAGTTTAAATAATACAATGACAGAGTTAAATAATAAACAGCAGCAGAAGGAGAGAGAAATTCAAAGGAACCGGCGAGGGATGAGAGATGCGTGTTCAAATGAAATTGGGAGGGAGTTGGTGTGATACAGGAAGGCTGTTCCAGATGGCTTGAGCTGCAGAGGGGAAGGATCTTGCAACAACACTAGCAGGACTGCGGGAAGACAGAGAAAGATGCCAATGGTAGAAGAGTAGAGAGAGCACAGATGGGAACAGGGTGTGTAAGAGACAGACCTGAAATAATATAAAACTGGGGCATTCTTCCTGTTGCAAATATTAGGTAAAGAGTAATGGACATTCAGAAAATAATTAATCTCTGATGAGGGCTGTACAGTGGCACAGATTGGGAGAATGAAGGGTTTTTCAAATGTATGTTTCCTATTTTCCTTCCCACTTGAGCTTTGAATTGCATTATATCGGTTCCTATCAAGGCAGCTCACTCACTCTCTTTATACAGTAACCAAGATCAGATCCACTCTGGAAAGAAAGGCTTTCCATGTTCTTGCGTGATGTTTCAAGAGGTTGTAGGGTGGAGATGGAGGAGGGTAACACTGTAAAGACTATTTCAGTTCAACGCAGTGTTGAACAATAGTATCAATAGAGCTGAGGGAACGTTAATTTCTATCGCGGTAGCTCTGTCTCTGTAAAATTTCTAGCTAGAGCTTGTACAAACAGAGTACAGTTTTGCAGAGAACGTTGTCAAATTACATATTTCAATCCCTAGTTCTCCATCTCAGCACCATTTGCTCAGACGGGGTTTTTACTGATGCTTTCTGTTTACAAGTGAATATAAAATGTAACCATGCGTAGATGTCTTAAACTTTCCCAGAACTCGTTTTTTCTTACAAACAAAAGTTATCTGATACCAGAAGATTTTTATGAGCACTTTGTTTGGGTGAGTATGGTGTATGGTTTGAAGGACAAAAGGATTTCTAGTGCAGTGTTTTCCATAGTGGGGAGGGGGTGTGCCTCTAGTGCGGATCAAGGATTAGCTGGAGTGGTGCAAAGAGACCATTCCGTTGATCACCAGAGTGTCAGCTTTTTTTTTTTTAAGTAAGAATAAGGATAAAAATTTGGAAAGTGTCTAAGGCTGTGACTGTACTACAGCTTACGTTGGCATAACCTATGTCACTCGGGTGGGAGTAAACCACCCCCCTGAGTGACATAAGCCACACCGACATAAGCGTCCGCGTGGACAGCACTATGCTGGCGGGACAGCTTGTGCCACTCATAGAAGTGGTTTTATTTTGCCAACAGGAGAGCTTTCTCCCGTCGGCACAGAGTGTCTCCATCAGATGTTCTGCAGCAGCCTAGCACACTTAGCAAAGCACACTGATCTCCTGCATAGCAGGGCACTATGCAGCCATGGGCCATCAGACCAGCCAAGCATGTTCTGTTAACATGGGAGCTTTTGTGCTGCAAGAAGGAAGGAAGGCTGGTTCCAGCCACCTAGAGGAGAATGGATTTTCTCTTCTCACCACCAGGTGGTGATGGATGTGCCGAGGACAGGATGAGGCACAAGCCCGGTAGATTTGTGCTGGGTGAATTTATTTTAGTGAATAGTAAATTTGCCAAAAAAGAAGAAAAGAAATGCAGTTTGGGGGCGAACAAAACGCTTTGCGAATTCAGGTCGAGTTCAGCAAATAGTTTTGGCTGAATGAAAAACAGAGGGGAAAAAATTAAAAAAATAGAAATGAACCATTTTGATATTGGCATTTTCAAAATGAAATTTTTTTAACCTGAACAAATTCCTTTTATTTTTGTTTTGTTTTGTCAAGAAAAATAAACCCAAGGGAAAACATTTCAGATTTGGTTCCATACTAATTGTTTTTCTGGATTTCTCAGTACCACCATCTATCATTCGCTCAGCTCTATTCATGACTATGTCCAGGGACTGAGGAGGCTACAACAGCTTCCAGTATTGGCCTGAGACGGCTGTGGTGATTTTTATGAGGCCAGCGGAAGGCAGGATTCTGTGTCCTGCTGGCCTCTGCAGAAAATTCGGAGGGCAAGGACCCCGGTTCAGTTTCTATGTGGAGAGCAATAAGGATGCAGTGAGGAAGGGGATAGAACATCTGCATAGCCACGGCCTGGCTTCTGTTGCTGACGCTTTAATGAATTTATGTGAGGAGCTGCCTGTTCATAATCTATTGTCAGTTGTCATTACTAATGGAATCAATCTCCCATGGGATAGTTCTATGCTGTATTAAACCATTCCATCAATCAGTGGTTTAACAGAATGAAATGAGGAAGGAAATATTTGGAAATCTCGTTGGCATCAACAAAAGCCAGTGCAAACTTGGGGGAGGGAGGGCAGAGACTCTGAAAGATATAAGGTGGTTGGGGAAGGGCGTTGGTTTTTTTCTAAGTCCAGTAGATAAATTTAACAAAATTTCTTCCTCTGAAGAACTGAGGAACAGTTAGTTCCTCCTCTAGACCCTGCAGAGGAATTAATTTGGAGCCTGCACATTTTTTAGCATTGTCATAATCCCTGAGGATGTATTTTCTCTCTCTGAAAATAGTATGTCATTTAGCCAGGTAATAAACCCGGCACTTCTTCACCAGCATTGGAAAAGAGTATTTCTAAATAACGGATTTCCTTCCCCCCAGCTGGGCTGGGCTGGAGAGGGCTTGGGAGTATGTAGATTCCTGCGCATCCTTTATTTTGTTCTACTCTAATGCTGGTCTTCCCATTTCGTCTGGGATCTGGCTTAGCCAGTGCTTCATTAATTGTCTTTGGTCAGCTCCCCTTACTTTTGCAAACAGCTGCTAAACCAAGCAGTTATACCACTCCAACCCCTCAGCACAGATGCATTACACTGGTGCAGTGGTTCTCAAAGTTTTGTACTGGTGATCCCTTTCACATAGCAAGTCTCTGAGTGTGACCCCCCCCTTATAAATTAAAAACACTTTTTAATGGATTTAACACCATTATAAATGCTGGAGGCAAAGCGGGGTTTGGGGAGGAGGCTGACAGCTTGCGACCTCTCATGTACTAACCTTGCGACCCCCTGAGGGGTCTCGACCCCCAGTTTGAGAACTCCTGCACTGGTGTAATATGCTGTGAAACCGGAGTAAGCCCCATTTTACATCAGTGCAACACATCTATACTGGGAGTTTGCAAACTGGTGTAGCTACATTGATACAAATTTTCCAAGTATGGACTTTAGGTGGTGGTGTTTTAGTCTTTGCAGTATGGAAGCAGCCCCGTTCATTCACAGTTTTTACCGAGGACTCCAGCCAACATTTGCTGTGGTTCTAAATAATGGCAGATGCTCGAAACTGTGTAATGCTAAGTTTGTGGGTCAGAGCTCCAGATGATGCACAATGTTTGGTGGTTGGCTCAGCTGTCGGAATCTTATCTGTCAGTTGACTACTGAATCAGATAGTGAGCGGTATGAGGTGGTTGGCTCATAGACCGCTGCATGTGCTGTGGCCCATGGAGGAAAGCCTACTAATGTTTGTAGGTCTAGGGCCTATGTGATGGCCACCATATTGGCGCATACTCCAGGGATTGACCCAGAAACCTCCAGAGCTAGAACCATGAGTTTCTACAGCTTAATCTAAAGAGTCTCTAGCTGGGGCTGTCCCACTCAGATCTTTTGCAGATCAAGCACAGAGGTGTACCTATAACGTGCACTCACCGGTGGATTACCCAAACAAGCCAATGTTTTCAAAAGTGATCTGCAATTTTGGGTGCCTCCACTTTCGGGCACCCAGCTTGAGATGCATTGAAAGGGGGATGATTTTCATAGGGCAGGTGCTCAGAACTTTCAGACCATCGGACATTTTTATAGTGTCTCCAGGGGAGCATCCAGAATCTCAAGTCACCTTTGAAAACCTTGGTCTGCTGTTGATTAGCAGACATTACTATAGGCTTAACTGCCTGCTTGGCATGACTCCACTGCATTTCTCGACTCCTTTTCCCATTTTACACAAGGTTGGTGGTGCCCAGGATTCTTCGTCACTCTTTTTAGTCCATGACACATGGACTCATGAGTCTTGGAGTTCCAGTCCTCCTCTCTTCAGACTTCTCTGCTAGAGTCTTTCCATCATATCCTCAGTATTTCTTGCTGCCATCTTCCTCCCATGCTTTCTTTGCGTGCCATTCTTCTCCCACTCTTGTCACATGTCTAGCTAACCTCAAATGTGAGTTCTCCAGCATACCTATCACCGAGAGTCCCAAGTTCATTTTCTCCCTGATTTCTTCCATGCACACTATCACCTCTGCTTGCCTGTCATTCATCTCAGGACGCAACAAGAGACCTCTCTTCGTGGCACAGGTATCCTGCGTAGAAGTGCTTTGGATAGCCTGCTGGAATATACATGAAGTTGTGCATTTGTCAGGTTCATTAATTATATGCCATCCAGGAAGCTGCTGTTTGTCCTGTGACGAGTGTCTCCATCCTTTAACCCTTTCCACCACTATATAACAAATGTAAAGGCAAAGATTTCAGGAATGACTTGGCACACTTGGGATGTCTCGGTTTTTGGGTGGCGAACTTGAGACACCTAATGGGGCCTTATTTTTAAACAGCATCTGTCTGAAAACCAGGTCCATTTAAACCATCTCAAATTGGGTATCCAAAACTAGAGGCATCTGAAATCACTACATTTTGAAAATCTAGGCCAAAATGCTTCTGATCAAAAACAAGAGACTAGACCTCTGCTGTAGCCAACAATAGGGAGAAAAGACAACTTCTCAGTCCTATTGTGTTGCATAGTTTGAACAGGCCTATTTATACCATTAGCCTTCTTAAGACACCAAAGCCTTTGTCTGAGGTATATTTAAAGCTAACAATTTATATAAAGAGGCATCCTGCATGCTGGGTCATGTTGCTTTATCAGCGTGGCAGGTGGTGATTTTGGTATTCACCGTCACACACTTGGAAACACGCATACTGACTATTTCTTAATTCATAGAGGTTATTTTTTTCTTTTCCCACCTCTCTCTCTCTCTCTCTCTCTCTCTCTCTCACTCACGCGCACACACATACACACACACAGAGTTTTGGTCTGTGTCTGTTGTTTTTTTCCCTCTCCTCCTGATGCATAAAATAGCAACTGTGCTCTGACTTTCTCAATGAACCAGTTAACAATGAATGGAGCTGTGAGTGCCAAAAGTAAATGCACAAATTTGAATTGGCCTGGGACTCCATTGCTCTCTATGGGATCTGCATTGGATAGGTTCAGTGGTGACAATTCTTTAATACATTTTGCCTGCTCTCTTGAAGTTTCTTTGCTGGGTTTGTTGGGAGAAATGTATTTTTTTTTATAGATCTATTCCTTATGTTAAGTTTCAAGCACAACAACAAAGGCAATGGAGGAATGCATGCAGGACTCATGCCTTCCATCTTGAGCAAAGCACAAGCAAAGTAAGCTGTCATGGGAGAAGAAGGAAGGTCCTCTCATGGATTGGTAACTGGTTAAAAGATAGGAAACAAAGGGTAGGAATAAACGGTCAGTTTTCAGAATGGAGAGAGGTAAATAGTGGTGTCCCCCAGGAGTCTGTACTGAGACCAGTCCTATTCAACATATTCATAAATGATCTGGAAAATGGGGTAAACAGTGAGGTGGCAACATTTGCAGATGATAACTATCTTGAGTAGTTTTGTAAGTCCCCAGCAGATTGTGAAGAGCTACAAAGGGATCTCTCAAAATGGGGTGAGTGGGCAACAAAATAGCAGATGAAATTCAATGTTGATAAATGCAAAGTAATGCACATTGGAAAATATAATCCCAACTATACATATAAAATAATGGGGTCTAAATTAGCTGTTATCACTCAAGAAAGAAATCTTGGAGTGATGGTGGATAGTTCTGTGAAAACATCCACTCAATGTGCAGCGTCAGTCAAAAAAGTGAACAGAATGTTGGGAATCATTAGGAAAGAGATAATTAATAAGACAGAAAATATCATATTGCCTCTGTATAAATCCATGGTACACCCACATCTTGAATACTGCGTGCAGATTTGGTTGCCCCATCTCAAAAAAGATACATTGGAATTGGAAAAGGTTCAGAAAAGGGCAACAAAAATGATTAGGGGTATGGAACGGCTGCCATGTGAGGAGAGATTAATAAGACTGGGACTTTTCAGCTTGGAAAAGAGATGACTAAGTGGGATATGATAGAGGTCTATAAAATCATGACTGGTGTGGAGAAAGTAAATAGGGAAGTGTTATTTACTCCTCATAACACAAGAACTAGGGGTCACCAAATGAAGTTAGTAGGCAGCAGGTTTAAAACAAACACAAGGAAGTATTTTTTTCACACAATGCACAGTCAACCTGTGGAACTCCTTGCCAGAAGATGTGAAGGCCAAGATATAATAGGATTCAAAAAAGAACTAGATAAGTTCCTGGAGGATAGGTCAATCAATGGCTATTAGCCAGGATGGGCAGGGATGGTGTCCCTAGCCGCTGTTTGCCAGAAGCTGGGAATGGGCGACAGGGGATGGATCACTTGATGATTACTGGTTCTGTTTATTCTTTCTGGGGCACCTGGCATTGGCCACTGTCAGAGGACAGGATACTGGGCTAGATGGACCTTTGGTCTGACCCAGTATGTCTGTTCCTATGTTCTTTGAGCATGGGTTTTCCATAGTACTGTTCTGGCCAGAGGCTAAGCACAGACTACACACCCAAAACTCATTTAAATCAATAGGACTTGCGGATGTCCAGCACCCTTCTGGTTCAGGCCCGAAGAGCCTTTGTTTTTGATTTAGCGTCTCCAAACAGTTTCAAATAAGCTTTCTATTTTAGGTACTTATATGGCCCCCATTACCAGAGTATCTAAGCACCAATAATCTTTAATGAATTTATTCCCCTCCCACATCACCCCTGTGATGTAGGCCAGTGCTATTATCACCATTCTACAGAGAGGGAATTAAGGCACAGAGACATTAAGGTCTGGTCTCCACCTAAAATTTAGGGCGACCTGGCTATGTTGCTCAAGGGTGTCAAAAATTCAGCTCCTTCCCCGGCCTCCTGAGAGATGTAGTACAGAATTCTTCCATCAACGTAGCCACTGTCTCTTGAGGGAGTGGTTTACTACAGCAATAGAAAATCCCCTTCTGTTGCTGTAGCAAGTGTCTACACTACAGCGGTGTAGCTGCAGTGCTTGTAGTGGGGTCATAGCCTAAATGTCTTGCCCCAGGGCACACTGGGGGTCTTTGTTAAAGCAGGGAATTGAGCTCAGATTTCCCAAGTCAGCACCCTAACCACTGGACCATCCTTCCTCTCTTCAGAGGAATCTAAGAAATGGCTTATTAGGGATTTGGAATGCTGGCAAACTTGGCTAAAGAACAGACCTTCCCTAGACCACCTTCCTTCGATTGTTGTGGTGGTTATCAGGCTCTTGTAATATGCTTGTGTCTTTCGGTTTGCTTAACAGAACAATAACAATGCAGAAAAAAACAATTTCCTGATGAGGTATGTGAACTCTAGAGCTGAAAATGAAAATCTATTTTCACAAAGAATTGCTGAAGGTTGAAGTGATTGCTCAGTATGGCAACACTGAGTCTACAGGCCCACGTCCCGCAGACCTTGCCTCAGTGTGCAATGTAGACATACCCTAAATGGACACTCAGGTGGTAGCATTGTGGTGCCCCAGTGTGAAATCAGGATTTTCAGTTGCAATCTACTGGTTAAACCCTGATCTGAAGACGACTGAATTCAATGGAAAAGATTCCCATTGACTTTTCAAGGGACTATGGATCAGGCCATAAATGATATCACTGGGGCATACAGTGCACAACCAATATGTCCGCAAAACAGCAAATGTTAAACCATGTGCAGATGACTGACTTGAAGAAGTTCGCATCTGCAGATGGCAACAGGGTTTGACAATGTAAGCCATGCACCTTTACCGTTCTAGCAGTGATGAGCGTAGATGCGTGTTCGACAGCTTTTCTATCGTAACACCTAGAGCTGTGCCACCCCAGTGGTACCTGCTCACCTGTCTTTGTAAAATGCCTTTATTGTTTTGGTCTGATGGGGCCAGGCTGACCACGTTTGTTGCTGGCTGCTGCAAATGAGTGCTTCATAGCGCCTTGCTCTCCCTTAGGCCTCCCCCCAGCACGCAGGTGGAGTAACTGCTCTGGGTGCTGGGAATTCCCTGCTGGGAGGAAGGGGAGGAATCTTGACCCTCTTGCCCCACAGCTCATGGATAACTCTGTGGCCCTAGCATTCCCAATCATGAGACCACTATTTGATCTCAGTTGCATCCTTTCCTTCCTCATGGGCATCTGCCCCTCTCCTTGGGCTAGGATGTTCAAAGGAGCCTCATGGAGTCAGGCACCCAGCTTCCACTGGAAGTCAATAGGATTTGGGTGTTTACCTCCCTTTGAAAACTCAAGTCTTTTTCCTTAAAGAGTCCCATCAAACTTCGTTATACCATCCCTGGCATGTCATGACTTTCTCTTACGCTAGCTCTCCAGCTCTGTCCTACGTGGCCTTGACAAATCACATCCTCTGATCTTGTTCAATGCCTTTCTCAGCCTCTCCACCAGTTCCTTACCAGTCTCTTCCAGGATAAGCCATAGTACAGCCCGGTTCTTCCATCACACACCTCCCTAGCAGTGAACACCATCTTTTGTTTGGATGACAGTCCATGCATCGCTGGCCTTGAATTTTAGCCCATCGTTTCTGGTCCAGCTGGCACTTGAAAAAGAAAAAGAAAACAGAAGCCCTGTTTTTCAAGTGTTTTTGAGATGAATCCTACAAATAGGCACTGTAGAGGTTTGAAATTGATTGTCTGGCAAGAGTAGAATAGATTACTGTCTAGTATGTTGGGACAAAAACTATGCCCACTGTGCTGTGAACTTTGTCTCACCCACTGAAAACTCTGCACTGGCAAAGAAGAACGGGCTTAGTCCTCTCTCCTTCCAAAAAAAAAAAAAAAGTGTTGTTGCTTTGTTAAATAAAAATTTCTAGCAGAGACATGATTTAACATTTCTGAGTGGGTGGGAAGAATGCTGAAGGTGAAGAAAAGGCTGATGAAATGCCAGAGGTCTCTCTCTCTTAACGAATCCACTGTTATCCAGACAAAGTACCTCTCCCCCACCCCCTTCATTTTACTGTATGTGAAGTTATAAATATATTTCTGTGCCAGCAAGGGAAGAAATACATTATGCCTTGAAATGCACAAGATTCTCTAGAATTGATTGTCTTAATGCATTTTCTAGTGGCTGGGAAAGATTTACTACTGTATATAATTGAATTCTACACGGTATTATAAAGTGGTCATTTTTTTAAAAGAAGCATATATAAGTCAGAAGTAGGACTGAAGAAATATGTTGGAACAGATTCTAGCACCACTTACTATGGCATAAATCCAGAATAACACCATTGAAGTCAATGGAAATAGTAGATATACAATGATATATCTGTGAATTTGATATTCTCCTTAACCTCTGAGGATAGGACAAGAAGCAATGGGCTTAACTTGCAGCCAGAGCGGTTTAGGCTGGACATTAGGAAAAACTTCCTAACTGTAAGAGTGGTTAAGCACTGGAATAAATTGCCTTAGGAGGTTGTGGAATCTCCATCATTGGAGATTTTTAAGAGCAGGTTAGACAACAACAGTCAGGGATGGTCTAGATAATACTTAGTCCTGCCATGAGTGCAGGGGACTGGACTAGATGACTCTCGAGGTCCCTTCCAGTCCTATGATTCTATGATATTAAATGATCAAAACCTTTCCTGATCTCCCTCTTTATATATTGATATTTATGGTACTTTCTATGTGTAATTTCCCCTGTAGTGAAATGAGCAAGATATCTGTCCAATGTTTCCATGGAGGTCTTACATTGTACATCAACAGTTCTGTCACGAGGCATGTTCATTTTTCAAGGTTTTGTACACTGAGGGCAAAGAAAGGCAGAATTCAGAAGATTCCTTATCAAATTATACCGGTTGATGAGCTCTGATATCAAGAGCAAAGCAATTAGTCTAGATATTACCAGATAGACAGTGCAATGCAGAATTGGAGTTACTAAGAAGAGACAAAAAAGAAATCTTACAAAGATGATTTCATTTCTGTTCTCTTTCAGTCATTGCTGTGTGTGTTGTTTTAGATACCTTTCCCTTGGGGACTGGATAGCTCAGGGAATTGCAAATAAGATACAGAGGGTGTCAATCCATTAGCTTTCTCCAGAGTTATCAGTCCTGCAACTTTCACCAGCCCTAAAATTCACTCAATTTATTTTTCTTTTCATTGATCTCTCTCTCTCTCCAAAGTTTAAGTGGATACATTTTAGAGGCGCAGCACTCGGGGTGGAAAAGAAATGACACAATACTTCTTAGATAGTGCCAATCTTCAATGAAGTATGTGTTGTATACCTACAGGAATTGTGGGGACTCAGTGAAGACAGAACCCAGAAATCTTAGCTCACAAAACACGGGTCTCTACCACTTGAGTTAAAAGGACAAGAGCTTTGGTATTATTAATGTTTACATATTCTTTGTGAGCTCCAGTAGGGGGTGACATAATATCACCTGCTTAGTCAGTGTGTTACAATGTGTCCCTTCCCCGTATTAGACATTCTTCTTTCTACCTACTGGTTCAAGCAAAACTTCCTCATCTTTTGTCATAATGCCACCTCTTAATTACTGCCTCCAATATGAAAGCTATGAACTTCTGGCTCTGAAATGCTCTTGCAGTTACTCAAATAGCTCTCAGCAAACTATGTATTTTATTCTGACATTCAAAAATGCTTGAATCCCAAGGGCAGTTTTAAGTCTAAGGGTAGAACATATAATGATCCTAGAATCAAAGGATGATGTAATCCTCCAGTGAAAATACATTCACTTAGGAAGTACATGTACTGTAATTCTACAGAAAAGGAATTTATTTTCCTTAATTTTTTTTTAACTCTGTAAAACACAAAAGTATATAGTCAAAAGAAATGGGGAGGATGGAATGTTTTCCTCCAAGTCTTCAATTTGTGCATAATCATTTTAAAACAAATGTTTCATACTAGAAAATCAGTGATTTAAAAATAAAATAAAATCTGTGTGACCTAGTGGTTAGAACACTGGACTTGGAACTCAGGAGACCTGGGTTCTGTATGCAGCTCTGCCACTGCTCTGCTGTATGACTTTAGGCAAGTTTCTTAGTCGCTCTATACTTCAATTTCCCCATCTGCAAAATGGAGATAATGATACTGATGTTTGTAAAATACTCTGCAATTCACTGATGAAAAGCGCTATGTACGAGTGAGGTATTTTACCATCATCATGTTTCTTTATATTCCTGAACGTTCTACGCTTGTTATAAATCCCCAGTGCTTTACTTTTGCTGGCAAACTGAAATACCCAGGGTGACATTCACCCCACGCACCACTTAAATCTAGAAACAGGTGAACAGTTGATTTTTTTGGTTTGATGGTTTAACTGGAAAAATTAAATTGTTTCAGTTCGATCTGAAATGAATTTTTTTTTAGGAAAAACTAAAACTTTAAAAAAAAAAAGTTGTTTTGGATCAAATGAAATATTTTGTTCAGGATTTAGGGTCGAATCCTACAGATATTCCAGAGCACAGTGCTTCCTGTCCATGATTAGTCTTCTGAAGGAAGCACTTTGCCTGGTAATAACTGTTTACAGGATTAGGCTGATAGGTTGGAAGTGGGGATATAGGGCTTTGTGTGCAGGAGAGAGCTTGCAGGGTCCTGGCTGGTATGAGCGGGGTCAGATTGAGAATGGACGCAAAGACAGAATGAATCCACTGCCAATGTTCCCCTTAACCACCAGTATTCCTTAGTAAGCTCTTAGAACACTCTTCATCTATGTTTTCATCACAGAGTTAAACCCAACAGGGTAGATTGCATAGCAAGAAGATTTCCAGCTGATGGTTGGTGACTCCAAAGTAAATAGGTTTGAAAAACCAAATGCATTTTTTCCACATCTACATAAAGGCTGAATCTGAACAGCCTAAATCAAATCGCTGTAGTGTGTTATAGGTCTTTTGTATAGAAGGGCACAAGCCATAAAATCTTTATCTGAGGTTGGGTCTGGATTTAACCTTCCTACAGTGCCTTCTCCCCCTACCTTCTCCACACTGCCCCCTGAAAGTTTGTGGAAGTTTGGAGTTTGTATTCTGGTTTGGACCCATCTCTAATCTTTCATACTGCTGTGTTGCTGTGTAGAGAATAGAATGCAGCTGATGTGTTTCAAAACTAATGATTCGTTGAAATGTCAGGGTTTCTGAACCCAAGCTTGGCAAATATGAAGGGGATTTTCTCCTTCCAGCCATAC